>NC_043961.1:23812169-24112169 GCF_902148855.1 Sphaeramia orbicularis | reverse complement strand
AAAAAAAAAAAAAAAAAAAATACAAGGTCAATTAAATTGTTTTTACTCTTTTTCCCAGATTACTATCTGGTGCTCTTGCAGTCATGGTTGACAGAAAAGAGATAAAATGGACCAGTTTACTGCCTCCTTTGGGGTGGGCTCAGGCAGCAAGACGGAGACTCGCAGGGCCTGGGGACAGGATGCTTCACATTTTCAGCGCTGTTTCTTCAAATATATAACTTTCACTTTGTTTTCAAACTCTGAAATGTATGTCTAGCTCTATGAAATAAGTATGCAGATCAGAGGAATAAAAGGTGCAAACTGTCCAAACAACAGATGTTTATAAGAGTCACCATCTCTATTTTCTATTATGGAGTTGTCTCTAATTGAATATGATTAAAAAGAACTTGTGTCAACATGTGATGCAACAAGTTATGCAATGTCCAATTATTTTATGTGCACTGGTTGGACTGTCAGTGTAAGCAGCGTTTTACTCTTCTACCAGGTTTGTGTGGCATATTAGGTGTGGCTGATGCAGAGCAGTGTGTAGGGAGGGGGACTTTATCAGATGCAGATTTGTAAGGCAGCCACAGTGGGGAGTGGCCACCAGTGTCCTCTGTGTGGTTTTGATAAAGATTGAGATTTATGCTCTTCCAGCATTAATGGGTCTGGGCCATTGTGGCGATGCCTACTTAGACCTGCCGCCACCTCTGTCTCGACAAGCTGGGAGGGAGGCGGATATCATTAACAACTCCCTCACTACTCCCTTCCACTCCATCACCCCCATTTTTGCCAACCGGCGACCAAACGCTCACCGACTGGTGGCTCGGTGACTTTTCACTTACAGTGACCTCACTGATAAAATATGAAGAGGAAAAGGCCTGTGACAGCTGCGGAGGAAATGTCCCCTGGGTGTCTCTGTGGGACCACTGTCTTTTGTAAGGTTATCAGAGCACACACAGATGTTAGTATAAGGGTTAACCCTCAATTAGATTCATAAAAAAATGTTCAATTCAATGTGTATGTTCAGATTAATGACTGTTAATTACTGTTGCTATTTCAAAATACAGATTTTTAACAACACAATTAAAGGCTAAAATTAGAAATCTTAAAATATACTAGGTATAATTAATTGCAATTTTATCATGCATGTCCACAAATACGTAGATGCAGTAAATACAAAAATAAAAACTTTTGAAATCCTGGGTCCTTACAAACCGGAAGCTCTTTTCACTGCAGACTGACATTTGTTGCAGATAGTCCACAGAGGCTTCAGTCGGAAGAGCGAGGGCGCAGAGGGCAGGAGGGGGAAACAGTGCGCTGCTGTGCTTGTCCCCCCCGGCTTATTGAATTACCTAAATGAGCAGAGGAGACCAGGCCGGGGCTCTTAGTTGTTTGAAGTTTACAAATCATCCTGACTGCTCTGGGGCTGGGGGGACGTCGCGAGGGAGGGAGCAGACGGGGGGTGTCTTTTGATGCCTTAAATAAAAACATCAGGGAAACAAACAAACAAGGGAGAAAAAGGGATAAAGATGAAGATGGTGAAGAGGTGGTAGGAAACACCATGTTTACCCATGGAACTGGGAATGGTGATGGTTGAGAAACCACTTCCTGTGTATGATGGGAAATTGCATAAGTTCAGGTTTAGTGTCTGGACACACTGAGCACTGAGTGTGAGTGAATGAGTGTAGTTATACATGCTTAACCCTGGACCCTGCAGACACATGAGTTTGCAGAATAAATTAACACAAATACTACAGTAACTCTAATAATTAAAAAAGAAATGTGTTTCTTGAGAAGCAGCAGCATACAGAAAAGAACATCTGCTCTATAATCCATTGGAAGTATCCTCCTATTTACTACTAAACATGTGGTCAAAGATTGCTGTTCCATTTTATTTCCTGTGTGATCTATTGTACTGGCAATATTTTTCATAGCAGAACACCACACAAAGTTCACATAAAATCTTTACATTTTGGTATCAATTCAACATACAAAAGATATCATGTATATAATCCTTTATCTATGCTATTACACATTCATGGTTTTAAAAATATAACTTTAAGTGATCTTGTCCCTGAGAGGCCAGATGTGATTCCTCATAAAGATCGATCATAATTGATTGTGTCTGGCTATAATGCAGGAAAGATAGCATGTTGTTAGTACAATCAGGGGCCTTTTCCAAGCTATTAAGTGGAACTAATTAATTATGGCATGGAAATGCGTTTAAAATGTCTCTCTCCCGCTGAAGACAACATCCATTTTCAGAATGGAAAAGCCTGCAATGTAATTAGTTATATACTCATGGCAAAATAAGGCTGACTTGATTCAACCATATGTTCACCTTGCATGTCCCTATTTCCATTCCTCAAAGCACCCGTAATACAGTATTTGTTTTCAAAAGATACTTACCGTTCTCCCTGGCCATCCCATTGCAGTTGATTTTTCAGATTCACGAGGCCGGCTCATTTATGCAAAACACATGAGAAATGCACACACGCTCATGTCTAAAATATGACATGGGAAGAGTGATTTCAGAATACAGATTACAGGAACTCAATCAACAACTGTCTGGGGACATCAGGAATGTATTTCAACTTTTGACCCACTGGCTCTGTGTCTGTCCGTAACCACGCGACTCCACTCTAATTGGACGACACAGTGTCTGGGAGTTCTGAGACTGGACAGAACTCACGGCAAATTACCGCTCACTTCCTGTTCAATCTGAGCGGGCACTTGAGCCGTCAAGGGAGCTGTTGGACTTTGAAAAGTGTTTGCTTAGCTTGGCATCTCTGGTAACCGTGACCCTGTTATAATGAAGAATAATTTACCATTGTGGATTTCATGTTCATTTTTGTGCATGCCTTATTTACAACAGAACATCCCAAAGGTGCAACAGCATAGCTCCAGTAATGCAAAATGGTAAATTTAAATGGCAGTTATGAGATTTAGTCAGGAAAATGAAAAAGAAAAAGAACTATTCCCCTGTTTTTTACATTAAACTATCCTGTGACTGTGCAAGCTGAACACTTTAATGAAGTTAAACAATCTTGCAGTTAAAAATGTTGCAGCTTATTGTAGTTTTGAACGTGCATTGTATTTTGTTTATTTGATACAGAATGAACAGGTTGGCTTCATTATGAACACTGCAAGAAGTTAGGAAGATAAATGGCAACCTTCATATCATTAAGGCTTTTAAATTCAGGGAGCAACATAGAAATAAACAATTTATTCTTTAAAAAAATAAGATTTGGAAAAATCAAGTTACTTATTTGCATGTCTGTGTGCATATATTTGTGGATACAGATGCATAATATTCTTAATCTGTGACAGTTTTTAACGTATACCTACAGTAATGATCTTTTACTGTTTATAACTACATATTCTAGTCATCCATTTGGAGTGTATAAGCAATGTTTGTGTGCAGTACCTTCACACATATTTAAGTTATTACTGAAAAACAGATTTTCACATGGTTAAATAAAATACAATTACAATAACATTGAAATTTGTGCACATAACTGTAGGAAAAAGTCAATGTGTCTTAAGCACTGTGCAACAGTTTCTCATAACTGAAGGTCAGAAAGAACAAATTGTGTCTTTATAGTGAAATTATATACAAGTATATTTTACGAGTCGAAATTACATGTAATGCAGGCATAAATTGTGCGAGCTTTCTCCCACAGATTTTACTTTTGCTCTTTGTCCGTGTCCGGCGTTGGCTGCAGCAGCCTCCGTGTCTCCGTGCTGCTGCCTGGTGAAAGCAGCGTCCAGTGGAAGAGGATGGGACTGACATCTGGCAGTTTGATAAAGTGGATTTGGTTTCTTAGGGGCAATTCCCAGCTGCTCTCCCCGGCGCCAGGCCTAACTCTGGTTAGTAATATGACTTACATGTGTAGGCGGCTGAGAGGGAGGAGTGGTGCAATGTGCATGTGAGAAAGAGAGAGTGTGTCAGTATGTACAGTATACAGTATTTCCAAGCAGGTAGTGTGTGTGCGTGCATGTGTGCGCGTGTGGTTTGGTGTATATTGAGACGAGGGGAAGCGTTATGTTCAAATGAAAACAGCAGTCCCTCCACCATGTACATTAATGCAAGCCTTTCATCACCAACTCCCCTAAGCACGGCCTCTCCCCTTCTAATTAACTTTAACACACACATTAGTCTCATCAATAAACGCTAATGGCTCTTTATGAAACAGAGGTCTATTTCCATTTTTCTAATGAAGGCCTTATTTCCCGCAGAGCCTCCAAGTCCAGTCTAATTCCGTCGCTGAAATGGCTGATCCATCCTTCCAATACATCTTCTGCCACCGCCACAAGTGAAGACATAACAACACGCAAGTATGTCCAAATACAGAGAGCAGAGCTTGATAACATGATCGTCTGCTTTCACATCACAATGTATAATACATGCATGAACCATAGCACTCTGTAATCATCTTTCTATAAACATGTCACACAGGTGTATTAACACGTTTTCTATATTTACATGAGTTGAGAAAACAGCTGCGACATTTTAGTTTTTGACGATTATCAGTTATTTCTTCTACTTATGACATTAATTTGATGCATAAATAACTCCAAACAACCTTTATATCTACATCTGGTGACAAGAAGCAGCTGTATAGGTTTTGTGTCTGCTTTTTCCTAAATGGATGAGAGGGCTTTTGTACAGAGCCAGACGAACTAAACAGATAACTCAGAAGATGAAAGCGCTTCTGAATATGATATTTCAATGCAGCATTCAACAAAACAATATTTACCAAGAAGAATCTGAAGTCTCCAGGCAGAGAGAGAGAGAGAGAGAGAAAATACTGGCACTAAAATAACAGATGGGAGGTACAGTTCATAGAGCCATTGATTTAAATTGCAAAATATTCTTAGGAATGTCTTTTTTGCCATATTTTGTTCTTTATGTGGCTGCAAAACTGATAATATTCCTGCGTCTGTCTTGAGCGGCTGATTTATGAACATGTTGTGGGTTCCGAGGTTTGCTTTAGGATCGGGCCACATGAAAGCCGAGGTGAAGGTCAATAGCGTAGGCCTACTGTGGTTACGAAAACATCATGGGTGTTTTCTCACACGAACACGCTGGGCTCAAGGACAGGCCGTGCATTTTACTGTACCACCATCAAAAGGAGAGTTTGCCCTATAATGTAAATATGAGTTTTCATCGCCAGGCAATTTCACGTGCACCTTAAGGCTGGAATACAATCTGTATGTCTTATAAACTGTGTAGATGCATCTAAACATCTGATCAGTTCAGTTCAGAGCTGCATCTCATCTAATGAATAAAGAAACAGAAGAAGTGGTGAGCATGACAACACTGTAAAATTATTAAATTACATGCAAATAATATATCAGCAATACATATCTGAACAATATTTATAGATTGTCCTGTTATTATGCATATATTAATCAAATCTGCATCACTAAATAATATTTTATTCTAATATTTCATCTGCTCAGCTGCTCGGATACATGTTATAGTAAAATACGATGTGATATGGATTCATCTCTACTCCTATACATGTCTGCAAACAATATAAACTGAAAACCCAAATTAGCAGAATATAATGCTGTACTTGAAATACATTAGACTTCATGTGTGCAGTGAGAGTGCAGAGTCTATAGGGTTTAAGTCAGTAACACGAGTCAGCAGTTATTTTGTCACTTTAATTTACTGGCTGGAAGAATCAGTAGTCTTATTACAAAAATTTAATTTAATCTGTATAAACATCAAGGTTTGTAAAGAAAAACAGCTTGCATATTATCAGTACAATTTATTTTCACTGTCAGATGTTATCTCAGGACGCACTGAGATGTTTAACTGTTCTTATATTCGCAACACTTTGCCAGTCTGACCAAAAACAATATACTTTCAACATTGTTCCCTTCCACAATGCATCTAAATATTCACTGTTTATAGCAATGTTTTGTGTTATTTATATGGAAAGGATCTCCCCTGTCTCATGTGTATATGGAAAGATACACGAGACAGCGATCGTATTTTTATATTCTAAACTATCTTCATACTAACTTAAAAAAGGTGAAATTTCTTACCATCTCTTGTTCTCCATTCTTTAAATACATCTTTTACTTGTCATCTGTAACTCTAAATGTTCTCTGTCTTGCTCTTTCTCTGTCTCCTTTTCGAGGGCCTTCTCAGGAGGAAAAGGATCTCCAGTCGGGCCTTACCTCACCCGTGGCATTGCAGGGGGAAATTACAGGGCTTAGTTCTCTCAACTTGACCTCGCTCCTAATTACTTGTCGGATAAGTCTTTTGGCTCCTAGCGGAGTGTTTGTCCTAACCTCCACTTGTCTGCTGTGTGTCCAACATGGAGAAAGGAAAACACGTTCCAGGGAACAGGGGGCTTAGCCTCCACGCCACGTTCTCATAGAGTCCACCACAGACTCCCAGAGACCCACACAGGTTAGACTGAGGACTTACCTCTGTTTGGAAATGAATGAGTGGTGGGAAAAGCAAAGCATTCTGTAGTTCAACCAGGACGCTATGGCGCCATTTTAATGTAGAAATGCTTTTTATTGTTGCATTACAGAAGTAACAATGGAAAAATAGGGTCTCTCATTTTCCCAGCTTCACTTTTCTTGTCTCCTTTGAGGCAGAATACTGAATAATTCCCTTTTAATACCTTTAACAGATCATTTATGGATTGCAGATTACTGAGGGAAGCTGGTTGATCGGTCTGCAGCGCTTTAAAGCAGCATTCTTTATAAAGAGAAAAAAAAAATCAATGACAGGCACAAGTGAGCAGAGGCAACCTGTAGCGAATTTGTCTTCGTCAGAACATATTGTCTCAGACATTTCAAAACCTTTTTGGCAAACTCCCCTGTAATTATGGCCTCTTCAAAGACGATGATCAGTGCGACAACTTAGTGTGTAATAGACGCTAATGACAGATAATAACACTGCTATAGACTGAGAGAGAGAATCCTTAGACTCATCATAATTGAGGCTTTTAAACATTAGTGATGTGACTCAGAATGATTATTCTGTGTTTCTGTTTAAGTGTGTTTTAGCACAGTGATGGTTCACTGGAAATCACTTTTAATTTCTGTCAAACAGTATTTATGGTTTAAACTGACACTAAATCATGCAACACACATGTTAAAAGAACGCATAGAAGCCTTATCGTTTTAGAAAATAAAAATGTTAATCTTCAACATTTTAGGGCACTGATCATATCTCCTGCTCTAACCCTGGGAAAGCGCTCTCTGAGATTACCATACTTTAAATCATAACTCAAAACAGAGGCTAAACTATCAGACAGTTATTTATTAGCTTGTAAATGAGAGCTACCCAAACCCTTTCAGGTCATCCCTTCAGTCTAAATACAATGTGATAAGGAACTTCAGTGGAAAGGACAATCCTCCAGAGACCAAATAAGTTAAGGGGGGAGTTTATTCCATTATTGTCTAATAGCTTCCATAACCATCACCCTTTACCCCCAATAAAGTCTCATTGGCCTGAGGATTGAGTCTGGATTACATGGTAGCTCTGCTAATAATGTCAAACACATGAAGAGACCTGACCCTGAAACTCACCCATCACCACAGTGGAACAGAAGGTTACCATTTTTTTAACAACACACTGTAGTAAAGAGAGTATAAGTACAATAAGGACGCTGTGTTCAAACATGTTTAACACAGTAATGTGTGTTATTTCTATGTTATGTGCAGTACTTAAAACATGAATTTAAAGCATGTTTTGTGACAGTGTAATAGTAGTTGTGTGTGACGTTAACAGCCTTGAAAGGAGCTGAAACAAAGTGACAAAGATATGAAAGAATCACCCGCCTGAATGCCACGGCCTTTTCTTAGAAAGTATTTGTGTTTCTTTGTGCGTAGTGTGTGTGTGTGTGAGTGCATACCTCATTTTGGAGGCTGCTGCACTGTACTGCTCCCCCCAGGGCTGCATTCAGACGCTGGTGCCAGAGAGTCTCACCTAGTCAGGTTAGCCTGGGAACATACTCATACTACAGGCATTTCTTCCACTTACGCATACGCACACACATATGTCTGTGTGCACACAATGTTACCCACATCATAAGCTAATGAGCCATTATATTGTCATTAGTGTTTTATTTGCACCACCCTGTCTCTTAGCAATCTGTCACACTGTTCACATGGTGATGACTCAGTAACTAAACAGTTGTGGATTGTACCATGTGCGTGTTTCCACTCTCATGTGCACATGTGCATGCTTCTGTGCAGGTCCGCATGCTGCATATGTGCCTTGTGTCCTGTTTGTGATCGAGCTCTTCTGTCGTTTTTCATTTATGTGCTTGACATGTAATCCATTTCCATTTGTCAAAAGCAGACAAAATCTGAATCCATCACGGTGTCCACAGTGTCTCCGGCTCATGAGTCTGTTGATGATGTTGAGGAAGTATCCCACAGGGCCTCATACATGATTTAAGTAGACTTGAAATTTGTTTGGGGAACATCTACTGTATAAGGCATGTGTTTATGTACATAGCACGTCATTATCTTTGCATCTTGATTAGATTTTCCAAAGTTTCTCATGTTTGTACACCTAAATAAGAGAGTATGATGATGAGACCACCCAAACAGAGCAATCACACATGTAAAGTAAGAGAAGGGATGCTCATTATGTGGCAGACAGTTTGACGCTCTTGCTTCAGTCGGTCTTAGTTTGAGGAGTTGAGAGAGCATGCATACATAAAACGTCACAGCAGGAAACATCAGGACATGATCTGACTCTAACCTCATGCACATGTGTCTTAGAAAACCCTTACACCTGAAAAAAGTCATTACTCTTTTTACATGCACCAGATCTGTCATCATCATCTACTACTACCACGGGCGCATTAATATTTCATAATCCCACTGTACTTGTTTCCAAATCATCTCACACTTTTAAGATGAGATGTTGGAAGTTAAATGCTTGTCATAACAAACACATGAAACCACAATGTGGAGCAGAGTAATTGCTGCTGCACCTTAGAGGGGAGGGTGAGCGGTGTGTGTGTGTGAGCGGACGGGCACTCCCCAGCGTTCGCTCCTGGGAATGCACAATATCTCTGAGTACAGCCTTAATCCCTCCTGCTGCCAAAATACACACCAGCATGCTGTCGTACATTCATCAGAGTTCATCATTGTGGAGGTTTCATTCTATCACAGTGCAAACATAACATTGAAATACAAGTTAAAGCTGGTTAAACCTCTGAGAACAGCCAGCATCAATGCATAGAGATAGTTTATTTTGAGGTTTTAAATAGAAGGTAAATGTTACATTAACTTGCAGAAACACTGAAGTTTTGCTAAGTGATATCGTGATAAAAACACTCAGCATTTTTTTTCTCTCATTTACCATTTAAAGCTGCTCTAAATTAGCAGTCAATTGGAATAAACCCCAAAAAGTTACTTTTCCTCTCCAAATTAAAATTTCTTGATTTTTGTTACGGCTCAGCAACATTAGTTTAACTCATAAAGACCCAAACATCCACTGGTGACCAATAGCATCTACTGATAGAAATGTTTAATATCTTGTGATCCACTAATCCTATTAATACATGTAGATAATTGGTGTAAAATACAGTTTTTCGTCTTTTCATGGTCATCAGATATAACCCATTTGGATGTTCAGAGGCTCTGTACTGAAAGTGGAAACACCATCATCTTCTACAACACTGATTCACCAGCAAAACCCATGGAGTTGGATCAGTGACAGTGGATGGAGACACTTGGTTTATGTGTTATTGATATATTTTGCTGAAGTCACTTTTTCTTCAGTTTTATCTGTTTTGATATAATAATCTTTGAATTAACTTTGAGCTTTCATGAACATCTAAATTAAATTTAGGACAATACATGATTTACAGTGAAATATGCAAAACATGGAGGACAATATTACAATAAATGCTGATAAATCATTTAAGAAAGGTTAAAATAAAGAGAAAAATATATTTGGGAACAGACGCAAAAGTAGCACTGGGTCTTTATGGGTTAAAATGTCAGCATATAAAACTAAGTGATTAAGTAAAAAATAACAATAGAAAACTTGTAATAAAAGCTCAGCGCAGGGATGATGATCATATTAAGCGGTGGTGCATGTGGGTAATCGTCCTGAGCTGTCTGAAAATGACTCAGTATTAATCATCAAGGTAATGATGCTGCTTTCGTGCCAACAGGCCACTTTCTCAGATCAGGAGGCATGTTTTCTAAACGTCTTTTCCTTTTCTCTGAGAGTCAGGCCAATTTTCCCTTAATGTAGACTCCTCATAAGATATGGCTCAGAGCTGCTTTAGTGACAATAGTAAAGGAATAATTACAAGACCAACAGTATTTTCATCATTAAAGTGCAGCTGTAATGGATGAGGCTGGTACAGAATTTGAGTTCAGCCTTTAATTACTGCTGAGTGATTGCTTTCCTTCAACAAAGCACAATGATGCTATTAAAGACACTATAATTAAATAGCAATTCTAATCACAAAAAGCAGCACATTTGAGTCTGTGAACTGTTTAAAAGGGTCACCAAGTAGAGTCACCTTGTATAACAAATCCCAGGAAGCATTTATGAATATGGTATATATTTAGCTCCATTCATAGCCGGCTCTTATAGCCTGCACTGTGTGAGTCAGAGTTTCAACATTACCTGAAGAAAACTTGGCACAGCTACTGAGCGAACGATGGAAAATTAAAAAGCCCAGTTAGTGCCTATGGGTGAGAAACAATTATGGGTTTGTGTTCATTACAATGGTGTACAAAGGGAATAAAAATTCCTAAGCTAAGTGTTTTAACCATCAAATGCCAAGAGTAAAATGAATGTAATTAAGCTCACAAATACCTCCGGCTTTTGTAACAAAGCTGTTTTACTGCCTTTAGCAGCATGCAAGTACTTTGCTTAGCACTAAGTCGTTGGTACAAGAGCTTTGGCTGAAAAGGACGCTAAGTATTTCACGCACAGTGCAACAGTTTCATGTTTGTTCTTTATTCTTAATCCTATTTGTTTTATTGACATATCCCTTTTCTATTATTAAATTTAAGAGATCACCATGCACCTCTTGTTTTACACATGAATGTTTTATTACACAAATATTTGTCAAAAAATGTAAGTATGTGCTGATCCAAATACTACATTGATGAGTACTGGTACAAATAAAGGGTTGGGAAAAAAAACAGAGAACTTTGAAAACTTTCATAACCATCTGAGAATAAAGAACTCATCCCTAATATTTTTACATCGTAAATCATGAAAACTTAATTACAAATGTAACATTACACAAAATTGTTGGAAACATCTGCATTTGATAACAAAAATGAATGTCTATTCTGTGATGCTCCAGTGCTTTAAACACAGCTGAGATCAGGAACTTCCGTAATGTTTCCAAAACATTTGTTAGTAGATAATTTTATGAATTATATACAAGAATTATTGTGTCTCCTCCAGGTCAGGAATCATTCCCTGTCTCACATGAAAGTTAAAAAAGACATAAGAAAAACAGCTTTTTCTCAGGTGCACACATTTTTCTGATGCAGAAACATTTATATGTTTAAATGAAGTATATTTATAATATATAATCATACAATTTGTGTAATTTTATTCTCAAGAAATATGATTATACGCACAAAAAAATATCTGGATGAAATTAGGTCAATATCTAAAAAAAAAAAATTGCAACAATAGCAAAGCTGCAAGGAATTGAACATTTTAGAATGACATAATGTAGTTTGGTTCTTTACTTACTGTATTATTATGGATATTTAATTAAATCAGGGATTTTATCATACGAAATCATAAAACACAGACTATACTAACAAATAGAATCATGTCGTTACCAGATCATATAATTAATCATGAGTTATGATTCTTCAAATCACATTTCAGCTGGAAAAAATACAACTAATATAAAATGTAAATATTTCATTAAGTGATATTTTACTTGATATGACCCATAATAATGCACCTTACCTCATACAGTAGTGCAGTATAAACAGCATTTGTTTATAGTGATTATGTTACACACATAGTTTGTTATGGGCTGGTGGATATCAGGAGGTTACAATGAAAATAAAGTGCTACCATACTGTCCATACACCCTGGGGATATTTGAACACAGTCTAAACTACACTGTTTATGGCCTCACCACTCGTGTGAAAACAGCAACTCAACTGAATTTATGAAATGGTGAATGAAAAACCTAAATAGCTCCGTGTGTTGATGCGAGGGTGTGCGTATGGTTTTTCTTCAGTGTGGGTGTGTGCTTATTTGTGGAAGTTACAGAGCACTTTGTATTTCTCAGACATAAAGTATTAATAAGCAGATGTCAGAGCCACAGTAACGGTGAGGAAACTTCTCATGAGTTCAAGAGGAACTCCAGAAATCTCTAAAGCTATGAGCCTATTAGACACAGCATGTTTTATTTCATGTGGACTTTGTTATTTATCAAACCCACACTCGAGATGCCCTTCTATCTGAGCCGTACATTTCCCTCAATTGGAAACATCTTCATTGAGATACATAAACAGATTTAAAGTCTTATTTCGCTCTACATTTGGGTTGTGCTCTGGATCTGATTTTCCCCTCTTTGAAGTTCCGTTCATAGTCTTCCTCCTCACTGGCAACATGTGTCCCTCGTTACATCACGTCATGCCAGCGAACAATCAGTTTGTCAAAACACATCTCGAAGCTCATAGAGCAGAGATGAGAGAGGCTTGTGAGGGAAAGAATGGTGGAAAACAGAAGGAACTGTCAGGAGTATTATTAAAGCAGTAACAGATAGGTGCTCTTAGCGTTGCACGGCCAGCGGCTCCAGGGCCTCGCCCCTAGCACCTATCCCTTGATGTTAGCACCGGGCCGCTCTGGGACCGGATCGTTGCAGTTCATTGAGTGACAGCTTCAATAAGGCTAATTACAGTGGGCTGCAGGGCCCCAGTTATGTTGTTCTGGCGACTCCACCCACTGTGGAGCCAGAGCGACTGTGTTAACCATGGTGTTAAACCAAGGTAGGCATCAGTCAACTACTGCTGGACCTCACAGCAGTAAACACACAAACACACACACGCACACACAGGCACCGATGAACACACAGCCCCGAGTCATCATGAGAACATTTACACATATTTTTATTCATATACCTACACAGGAGGCATCTAAGTCTGAAAACGACACTTGTTCAACCCTCTTTTTCAGTTTAAAGTTGACAGATCAGAAACACCTTTCCACAAGAGATAAAACATGAAAATATTTTATTAGTTGATTTCAATACTAGAGCAAAACTAAAACTTAAGGTAAATCTGTGACACTGCGACATATTTTGCTCTTACATCTAACTCAGTTCTTGCCTGTATTGGTTTGATTGTCCATGCTGGTCTGTGGTTGTTTTATTGTTTGTCTATTAAGCTGGTCTTTATGTTTGTATTAGTTTTGTTTCTTAAATGATTAAAACCATGTACAAGGTCTTTAAGTTAGCTACATTTAGTAGTCTTATGTGTATTGTATTAGTTAAATTTAGTTGTATGTAACTGTGCTGATATGAATTGTCCCAGCCAAATAAATAAAAAACACTGTTGCCTATAAAGGTGGAATAATTTGTTTTCAGGACACATTTTTCATTTATTCCCATTTATAGAAATCAGTATCACCTTTGACCAGGTACAATGATTACATACTGAGTCATAGTTACACTCTATCTTTCAAGAATAAATCACATTGTCATCATTTCATAAGAATAGTAAAAAAAAAAAAAAAAAAAAAAAAAAAACAGTGTAAATATACAGAAAAATAAAAGTCCACGCAAAATGCTCAAGACAATTTAACAATACACAGTAACTGAATGTATTGTTTAGTCAGTTATTAAAGTTTGCTTTATTTGTTTATTTTCCGTGACTGTGGCAGAGGTGGTCTTTTGTTTCTCATTTTTGTCACAGAATACTCTGGAGAACCCTGAGCTTTTTTCCAGATTTTGTCATCAGAGTCAAACAGTTTATGTTTGATAGCTGGTAAAGTAGTGATTTTGTGTGATCACAGTTGCATGTGTGTAGGACATGCCAAACTAAAGAATAAGGATATCACAGTGTTTATATACAGTATCTGAATGTCTTGGGTTTGGCATGTTTACAGTATATTCATGTTGCTGCTTCCCTGTGTTTCTGAGAAATTGCCACATTGTGTTATCAGTGATTCACCACGCTTTGTCTTAGACGTAAACTTCTCTCAAATGTTGTGTTTTTAGATGATGATGTTTTTAGTAGATATAAAAAAGCTTTGGCTTCCCCTGTATAGCTAGAGCCCAAAACTGTTTGTCTTTCCATTAATTATAAATCTGGTGCCTGTTTATGTAAAAACTGGAAATTATGCTTAATTAGAATTCTGCTGAATAACTATCATCAAGCCGTATTGTAATTCATTATGGTGTATTGTAATTACTGTTTGCTCATCACAGTCATGGCGCTGACATGCTGTTTCATTTATCATTACATAGAATTTAATTTTCCTCAAAAACCTGGTATTTTCCTGGTCCTGTGGTTAGACCACCTGAACTGATCCAACTTTGGAAAAAAAAAAAAAGTATTAAAAAAGTGTTTAAAAATACATTTGGGAAGTGTCTTTTCTTGTTTCATTTTATTTCCCATCGCAGCGTAAAAGTCATGCAGTCTGACATCCTGGTCAGACTGCATGTGGACAGTGGTGTTTGTGCAGTGGGTTGTTCACGGCGTGGGAGGCTCATTCCAAAGAGGAGCCAGGACTGTTTAGAGGCCAGTTGTGTCTACAGTCTCTTAGGTCACTTTAATATCAGCCTGAAGCTTCCAATCAGCCCCATGTCACTCAGTTACAGGAGGATCCCCTTCATCCCTCCCTCTGCAGGTCCTCCTCATCCTGCTGATGTTATGTCTGCAGAACCTTGGACTCTCACATTCCTCTGCTTTTAGTTTGTTTCATGGTCATGTTTACATTTGTTAGAAATACAGGTACAGATCAGTGCTATACAGATAGAAGTATTGATTAATGCTCTTTACTGCAGTAAAAGTGGAAAAGTACAGGCTTTGAAATGTGCAAATTATAAAGTAAAAAAAATAACCTCATGAAACACATTTCTACTATTATAGTTAAATGAACGCCATGTCAAACTGATATAATGTGAAGACAGTTAAAGCATTTTGACATCAAATAAAATAAAAAACAATGTACCGAAGATAATGAATATTAACCTCACTGAGTAAATCCAGTTTCAATGTCAGCAGCAGAATGTGAAAATATTATGACAGGGTTTAGTCTTTTTTCTTATCTGTTTCATCTTGTTCCATATTTTTTATTAGATTTGGGCTTGTTATGTTTGTTGTGTGTGATATGCACCAGTGGATACACAATTTCCATATGATATTATCCCTTCATTTAAGCTAATATTAGTTTTGTTGTAGAGACACAATGACAGAAAATAAAAAAATAATCATGTATAAATCCTCTCAGATGTTTTAAACCTGAAGTAAGCAAGATGTTTTAAATCAGGGGTGTCAAATCTACAGCCCATGGGCCAAAAGTGTCCGGCCAAAGGGTCCAATCCAGCCCTTGGGATGAATTTGTGAAATGCAAAAATTACATCAGTCAAGGGTGTTATAATTTTTTTGGTTCAATAGCCCTATTCAGTCTTAAGTAGGTCAGACTAGTAAAATATTATCACAAAAACCTATAAATAATTTAAATCTGATTTTTTTTTTTTTTTTTTTTTAATTTTAGTGTTAAATGTAAAAAATACATGGAAAATGTTTACATTTACAAACTATCCTTTCACAAAAATGTGAATAACCTGAACAAATATGAACAACATGAAATGCTTTCAGAGAAGTAAATTCAATTTTAACAGTATAAATGCCTGTTACTAAATGTGTTAGTATATAATAGTATTGTTAGAATTACACATATTTTACTTAAGAAATTTGTGGTTCTTCATGAGTCTTCATCTTATTCACATTTTTTTAATGGATACTTAGTGGATATAAACATTTTCATGATGTAATTTTACTTTTTTCAATCTAAAACATAGGGAAAAGTTTGGAGTTGTCATTATTTATAGGGTATTATGTTATTATTTTACCACTGTAGATCATACTGGGCTGAATGTGGACCCTGAAATAAAATGACTTTGACACCCTTGCTTTAAAATATAAAAAGCTGAATACAGATTTTGATGTTAAAATGTAGTAAATAAAGTAAAAACTTGTCAGAAAAATAAATACTTGAGCAGAGAATACATAGCTGAGACCTTTGCACTAACTAAATATATGATAATACTGATGCTGTGTAGAAAGAGTTACAGCCTGTGAGTTTTAATAAACCTCTAATCACTGATTCTTCTGAGTTCTCCAGGAGATTTGAGGGAGAACTGTTAACCCCAAGATCATCATCATCCTTTTCAACCAGCTCTGTCTTAACTCAGTGTTTACTCTACCACTGATCCGCCAGTAAACTAAGTTCCTGTCTGTGTATTTGTGTTTACGCATACACAAGCCATCCCCGTGAGCTTGCGTGTATACTATAATGCTTTTAGGGGATTGGGCCCTGCGTTGGGCCTTTTAACTTTACTCAGCGCTGCATCCTGATATCCTGGTGTGACTGGTTTGAGGGGGTAATTCACTCCACCAGAAACACAGGCTTTTTAGAGGTTCCACATGTGCCTTGGCACCAGACAGAGGAGAGGCCAGTAGGTTTCATTAATTCTGGCAACATTCCTGTAGCGTTGTCAGGCACTTTTATTAGTATTAGCTTTGCCCACAGGCTGTCATTATTCCTCATTCAGAGCTCAAACTCTTCCCATGGCTGTTTGAGAATATCATTAACCACAAACAACTTAATAATCAATAAAGCCAGTTCAGCATAATAAACTGTTACAATCAGCCAAAGTTAAAACAAACTACTGATTATGTTTTAATGAAATTTTAATTTTCAAACTATTTCTTGTTCCATGTCTTTACAAACAGTTCTTTAATTTCCCACATAGAAAATAAACATCAAATCATCGCACCATCCCCGGGTTTTTCAATTTATAAAATCATTTACCACAATTTGCAAACGAGGGTTTCAGTTTACAGACTGTTTGCGTCCAATATGCTCTTTTACAGAGATGGAGTGACAAAAATACTTGCAGTTTCCCCTGTCAAACATCCCAGAAGAAATGTCAACTGCTCCTTTAATCCAGGCAGCTCAAAGGGTGGATTCATTGCAGCAATCATCCTAATAACAGTAAATCCACAATAATTGACATGCCAAAATTATGTGCTTTTTCAAAAAAAAAAAAAAAAAAAATCTTTGACAGAGACTTTTAAAGAGCAGACTGAGATGATACGGCAAGTTAAAAAAAAAAAAGAAAAGCAGATTGATTGTTCCAGCAGGCATTAACCCCACCTCTGGTTTGATCTGCTGGGGTCAGGCCTGGCTACCGAAACAGTCGCACTCCTGATGGGTTTGATCTGAGCCTGTTGACAAGGTCAGCTGTAACTGCCTGAGAGGTTGTCATGACTGACTGCAAGTGCTTCTGACTCATCTATGAGATCATTTGTCAGGATGTCATGCCACTCAAACCTGAAAAACGTCCAACAATTACACTGCGTTCAGTCAGAAAATGCCATTCAGTCATTACTTACTGGCAAATAAACAAAGCATTTTTAATACCCTCCTCTTACTTTGACAACAAATTACCTGAAGACATACTTAAGAGTACTTTTTTGTCATTTGTCTTTAAGCGTTTTAATTTATTGCAAGCTTTAAATCATAATTGCACTGACTATAAAAAGAGAGCAGTTTACAAACACCAACTCTTTCTTTCTGACATTTGCTTTCCAACTCAGCATCATGTGACTTTCTGAAATAAAGAAATAAATCTGGTTAGTGGTGCTTATTGTGTTCATCTGGGCATGATTTGTTTGCACCAATAAAAGCACACAGGAATTGTTTGTTTTAATGGCCATGTTATCCACCATGGAAGCATGAAATTTTATGTATTTTTTCCACAAAGACCTCCAAAATCACCTCAGGATGAGATAATGAAACAGAATAAAACTCGCTGGTTCATTCTATGTGGGAATATTTGACTTTAATCATGTGTGTTTATGTTCACATTGTACTCAAGTATTGGTTTCTTTGTGCCCAACTTGTAAGAGAAAGACATGAAATCCTGACATGATTATGACTCAGTCAGAGGACGACCACAGGAAACAGCATGTGCGCATCATCCTGTAAATGGCTGCTAATCTGGATTTTTAGCATTGTGTTATCCCAGACCCCTGCTTGTTTGGTTTTTTAGTGTCTCTCTGCATGGAGTGAAGATGTGAGGAGTGAATGAGGGGCGCTGCAGCCATTGCACCGCAGATCAAATACACATCAGGCGGCGTGAGGACGACAAACAGTCAAAACAGAACCTGATCTCGGGGGCCAATTACCAGTGTTTGCTTAATCATTGGAACGTGCTGTCAAAAAGGGTCAGTGGTGCTGCTCACTCCATTTTTAGCCAAGGTGAGAAAAGGGATTGACGCTCATTAGGACCTCACATTAAGCTTTTAAAACGGTACATGTTTTGAGGGGGAGGGAGTGGGGGTATCTCTTCTATAGGGCCTCCATTGCACTCAAAAGCCACTTTTACACAGAGATTCTGGAAAAAAGGTGAAATTGTGATCCCACCTTTTTTCCAGCATTGACTGATTTCCACAGCCAAGCCAAAGGAGTAACAGAGGTGAGACAGAGTGAACTTTTACACAGTGGACCTGCATTCCGGAATCAAAGGGGCTATGACACAGCGTAGCGTATAGTGTGATGTATAAGTGGCACATCGGAAATATCCAATAGCATAGCGGTGTTGGTAACCTCTCCAGAGTCGGCCCATCTTTCAATGTTCCACAAATACAGGGTGACACAAAAAAAACAGGAACTTTTTAACAATCCAATAAAACCAAGAGTGATGGAAGAAAAATATTTTATTCATAGTAATTCAAACCTTAAAACATGCCATTTAAGAAACAATGATGGAATTTTCATTTTTTTAAAAATTACTTCCTGTAGATGGCGTCCTCCTGTACGAATGCATTCTTGAAATCTGCTGTTGAGATTCCTCATTGACCGCTGCAACATCTTAGCTGGGAAACTGTGAATTTCATCCTGAATTCTCTGTTTTAACTCATCCAGAGTTCTTGGTCAAGTCGAGTACACTTTACTCTTGAGACAGCCCCACAAGAAAAAATCACAAACGGACAAATCTGGCGATCTAGGGAGCCAGGGAACGTTACTGAATCTTGTATTGTTAAAAAGTTCCAGTTTTTTGTGTCACCCTGTATTAGCATGGATCGTGTCCTCTGCCCAAAGTAACAACAGCTCACGGATCTCAGCGTCTCCCCAGTTCGACATCTTTCTGGTCACGTTGATATGTTTGTTTACTGTACACTGTTTTACTGTTTAAATCCCCCCAGCGTGGGGGTCGCATATGCAATATGTTATCAAAACGTCACACCTTGGTGGTGAAACGAGAGGTGTTCCTTTTACATATAGCATTCCAGAATCATGATTCCACCTTTATCACGGCTCTGTTACTACTTCCAGAGGCGTTACAGAGCTGTGACAGAGGTGGGACCAAGTGATCCAACCATTTTGTTCACACAGACATCGTTTCAGAATAAAGGTGGAATATTCCCGGAACAGAAGTGCTGTGTAAAAGAAGTGCTAAAGATAGCTAAGATGACAGTTTAGTTAAGGATTACAGGGTGGGGAAGCAAAATTTACAATATTTTGAGGCAGGGATTGAAAGACAGTGTATGGCCAATTAGTTTATTGAAAGTCATGAGAATTTATTTGCCACAAGAAAATTTACATAATAGAAAATGTTTTTATTCTATGTGTTGTCCTCCTTTCTCAATAACTGCCTTCACACGCTTCCTGAAACTTGCGCAAGTGTTCCTCAAATATTCGGGTGACAACTTCTCCCATTCTTCTTTAATAGTATCTTCCAGACTTTCTCGTAATAGTTTTGCTCATAGTCATTCTCTTCTTTACATTATAAACAGTCTTTATGGACACTCCAACTATTTTTGAAATCTGCTTTGGTGTGATGAGTGCATTCAGCAAATCACACACTCTTTGACGTTTGCTTTCCTGATTACTCATATGGGCAAAAGTTTCTGAAAAGGTATGGATAATAGTGTTAGGTATGATTATGACATCAATATATGTTTGGTTTCAAAACAATTGACGTAGTGCCTGCTGAGGAAAAACAACTAAATGTTCATTGTAAATTTTGCTTCCCCACCCTGTAAGTTTAGGCATAGAGTTAGGTTTAAGGTTATTACATACTCTGAAAGAACAGATACATTTGTTTGTTTACTCGAGATGGCAAGAACAAGAACAAAGTTAGTTTTGACCAGGTTATTTCATTCGTCATGAGAAACTCTAGTGCAGAACTCCTTGGAAGTCATGTGCTTTTCCATTTTTTCAGTTGGACCAAAGCCTTTCTGTGTTGACTTTATCTGTTCTTTCCTCCAGGTAAAAAAAAACAGGTTTATATTTATCAGTTCTCTGTCAGTCACCTTCAATGTGACGAAAACAAACTGTGAGAACTCCCAAACCTGGAAGACAGAACAAATGTCTCTGTTTTCATCTAGTATTTAATAACCTTTAAACCACAGCCTGCATCTGGTTGTTGAGTTTGACGTCATCATGCTGTAAAACTCATTTCTCTCTCATGACATCTCTTCTCAGTGAAGCCCTAGTTATGGTTCAGATGGGGCTAAATTCATTTATTTAAATCGTATACACTGATTAGTGTGATTTTAATGGATAGTTGATCACAGTTTAAGTGTTTCATCTCCTGGTCCTTTTGCAGCAGTGCTTCATTTCACTTCATGCTCAGCTGTGCGTTGCCATAAATCGTTACTTTATTTATCTTCCCATGAACTGAACAGCACAGATAAATTGCCGACAAATATAATGGGAAGTGCAAAAATGTGAAACATGTCGCAGAAATCTAATTCTGTATCAGGGTAATCCATAACGATCCATTTAAGCAGATGGAATGAGAAATAAATATAATTAGCTGCCATGCTAACGTCAGGTGGCGCTAAACCTCTTTTTAGGTTTAGCCTCCTAAGACCCAGGAAATGTCAGCAAAGTACAAGCTTTTTTGTTTTTTATTAAACGAGTGCCTATATTGGAAACACCATGACACAACAGTTTTTTCAGGTGCAGCTTTTAAAATTTTTATGAAATGTCCTTAGTGATGGACAGTTTTCTTTTCTTTTCTTTTTTTTTTTTTTAGTATAAAGTTGTGAAAGTCTTGTCCACAAATTTGGAAAGAAAACCCATAGCTGGGTCTTAGGAGGTTAAGAATGGTCGCTTTTTTTTTTTTTATCAACTTCCTTGGTGGAATGACAAATGATTGTGTTTTATGGACTCACTGATACAGTATTGCAGCACACTGAATAGAAAGTGATGAAGATATGTGGATCTGGGAACAGGAAATGACATCACAGCTTAGCATGTGGACATAACAAGTTTTGTTTTGTGTAGACTCCTGGCTGAATTTGAACACTACATATGCAGTATTAAGCTTATAGACTCCCCCAAATGTGATAAGACTGTCAAACTTTATGAAAAACATTTTACAGAGAACTAATGTCTAAGAATCCCTTTGTATTTGTTTATTTTTGTTTGTATGTTAGGATTGTTGTAAGTTCTTGTGGCCTTGTCGACTGTACGTTTGATCTTTGTTAACTGTAATCTTTTAAATGAAGGTGTAAAAAAGTAATAAGTTTTGTTTTTTGTTAATATGACTTATTAACCAAAACTACATCCAAATCAAATGAGACTACAATGAAACAAGAAAAGCACTTGGAGAGCGCAGACCTCCGCCAAGGCAGATCAGTGCCCCCCCCCCCCCCCCCCCCCCCCCCGATCACCACCAAAATTTAATCATTTCTTCCTTGTGCCACTATCAACATTTCCTGAAATTTTCATCGAAATCCGTCCATAACTTTTTCAGTTACCTGGCATACAGACAGACAGACAGACAGACAAACCAACCACCAGCAAAAACATAACCTCCTTGGCGGAGGTAACAAATGGCTTAGTAGTTTTAGCTTTTCAAAGAGAAGATCATTACAAATCTTTGGAAGACCCTAATGGCTGTCAGCAGTATTACATTAAGTCACTTCCACAATGGCTTCACTTATAAGAGCCATGCCTTGTGGGTTAGACTAAGGCCATTTTCACACAAGAAAATCCCAGAGTTGATGTGCTGTTTCTTCTACGTTGTTTATACCTGGTCTGGTTAGTCTTTCTTTTACACAACAATTCCGGGAACAGATAATTATGTTGTACTGTCATCTTTGTATACAGCCTCTCCCTAGTTTTGACAGTGATTGATTTACAGACAGCTGTGTATGTAATGTTGACACATTTCTAATTTAGCTCATTTTTAACATTTGTTTTTCATCTGTCTTTTAATTTCTTCCTGTAAATGGTCAGAATGTCCAAACTATCTAAAGAGTGTTTTAACAGTAATCAGAATGAACAGTTTGAATTTTGAATCTTGGGGAAACTGGACAAGTTAGTATCATCTAAAGACAAGACAAGGTGTGTGTGTGTGTGTGTGTATGTGTGTGTGTGTGTGTGTGTGTGTGTGTGTGTGTGTGTGTGTGTGTGGGATTTCAAAATACATCACCCCCATCCAACTGGTAGAGATGATGTGTTAGTTCTGATGTTTTGCTTAACTATGAATACATTGCAAGCTATGATGCAGGAAATGAAGATATATATTCTCAAGATTATCTTTTCTTTTTATCTTATCTTACAAATGTAGATATCGTATCTTTAAAGTATTCTCATTAGGGTTTTTAAAAATACATACACTTAAGAACAATTAAAAGTTCCAGTAAAAGGCTTGTTTTAGGCTTAGCATTTGGTTACATTGTACATGCTGTGGTTACGGTAATTGTTAGGATCTTGATGGAATGAATAGATGTCAGTGTAAAGTCCCTTAAATGTATGAAAATGAACTGTATGTGTGTGTGTGAGTGTGTGTTACAAAAGAAAAGGAAATCAAAAAGGGCAAATATCATATTCCTCATTGTAGAGGTTAAGGCATTAATTTGTCTAAGCTTGCGATAATAAAATCCTATACTTTCTTGGGTTTCTAATTTTTCTTTAGCTCACTATCCGCCTGTTTTCAGGGCATTTTGTTGAAGAACGTTGTGATATTGACACTCTTTCACTATTTGTCATCGTTAACCCTCTGGCAGTACTCTCCCAACGATTCTGTTACCTGTTTGTTACCTCAGCATCAATTAAAGCTATCTGAAACCTCAACCACCTACAGGCAGCCTGCACCATACAATTAAGGTGGCGTGAGACCTGGGTTTGCTTCAGACTAATTCCATACCACATTTAAATGACAGTATCAAGGGCCCTTGAGGGTTGTGTGAATGACTTTATTAGATCACTGAGGATTTATAATTACCTGAAAATGTAATTGCGACTAATTCCACCCAGCCCTAAGGATATTACAAGTTACGCATGCAGCTAGAATCTTAGGTGCTATTACAGTGAATACAGCTAATTAAAAGAAAACGTTTTACAGGAACATGACAATATGTAATCCTTGCGGGTGAGAATTATCTTTGCTGTGTAACGAGCTGCTTAATTTCTCCCATTAAATAATATTTCCGGGTAAATACAACAAAAATATTAATGCACAACCACAGTAAATACCAACAGCAAATAGTTTGTGTTGTGATTTTACTATTCCTTAATCTCTTTTTAAAATCAGTTTTGGTTACCTGGGGCCATCCTGTCTACCTTCACTTCAGCAGGTTTCAGAAGTTAACTTTTGCTTTTCCAAAAGGATGACAGCCAAAACTATAAAAACAGAATAAGTAGCAACCTGTTGTATCCTCAAGGCTAGACGCTGTGGCACAAAAAGTACGGAAGAGCAATAAATCATTATGTACTGCAGCAAAGATTTATTAGACACTGAACATTTGTGGTCTGAACAAAGTTAAACAACAATAAACTTTTTAGTATTTAGCAAAATACAGTTCCTGTGACCAAATCTATGCAATCATAAGATCTCAGTGACATCTAAAACAGTTTACACATGGCATCAGTGTGTCCCTAAATGCATCTTCAATCATCACTTATGATTACTGCTGTGTTACTGCTCCTAATGCACCAACACTTAAAAGCAAGCTGTGTACTGTCACCTAAAGATAAAAAGGCTGGATCATAGTTTCTTTGTACTTGCACATTTAATTACCTCCGCCAAGGAGGTTATGTTTTTGCCAGGGTTTGTTTGTTTGTTTGTTTGTTTGTTTGTTTGTCTGTCTGTCTGTTTGTCTGTCCGTTAGTGTGCAACATAACTCAAAAAGTTATGGACAGATTTTGATGAAATTTTCAGGGTTTGTTGGAAATGGGATAAGGAAGAAATGATTCAATTTTGGTGGTGATCGGGGGTGGGGGGGCCCACGGGGGGGCCCATTTCCAACAAACCCTGAAAATTTCATCAAAATCTGTCCATAACTTTTTGAGTTATGTTGCACACTAACGGACAGACAAACAGACAGACAGACAAACAAACAAACAAACCCTGGCAAAAACATAACCTCCTTGGCGTGGGGGGGGCCCACAGGGGGGGCCATTGATCAGCCTTGGCGGAGGTCTGTGCTCTCCGAGTGCTTCTAGTTTACTGTGCAGCTCAAAGATGAGCAGCTTTTGAAGTGACATATTTTGTTACCTGTTACTCCCTGGTTGACATCACTTAAATGTTGACATGACAGCTTTGACCTTTTCATTTGTTTTAATGGTGCTTTTGCATAATCTATACTTAGGTGATAATTGAATCAAGCACTTAAACTATGCACATTATGAAAACTGCAGATCCTGTAGTGAGGGAGTGTCATTTATGTAGCAGTATGCATATATAGCACCCATAATATTATATAGGTTTATTATTGGTGTCACTGACACATTGAATGTCATTTCTACAGAGCGCCTCAGCTGAGTAGGAAGTTCTTGTGCCTGTCCCACGATTTTCAATTCCCATTCTCATTCACACAAATGTGGAAGTATGTGCTTTGAGAAATCAAATGTGAATGCGTCCTCAGTAGTCTATTCACCCCTTACAGTAGATGTGAGTTAGGGTGTGTTCACACCGTATCTGAGTCCGTTGGACCCTAAAATCCACTTAATTTTATCAGTGTGAATGCAAATGTTCTATGTGTGAGTACCGTACCCGAGTCCAGCTGAGAAGGTAGTCCTGGGTACGGACTGCATGGATTCCAGTGTGGAATGTTGCCATGTGAAAACAATCCATACCTGAGACCGAAAGTGACCAAATCACCACAAGACCATAGATGGTGCTCCTGTTGTCTCCTGAAAAAGCCTCTTATTCACGTGGCACGGGCTTGCCTTGCCGACCAGATCACTCAATATATATATCAGGGACAACAAAGGTCGCTCTACTTCTCTTTGCCTCAAACAGGCTAACATATAGAAAAGTATTGCCTGTGAACACAACAGTCGCTTGGTTGATAATGCAAGGGTTTGTCACTGTTGCATTTGTTGGATAGTTACAGAATTCCCTCCACACCGCCACCTACTGTTTCAGCCATGTAACAGCCACTTATTCTCGGGCATGGGCATGGGCCTCGGTACATGCTTGTGAATGCAACATCTGCGGGAAAGATGTGATTGGATCCAGGTACAGCACAGATATGGATACCCAGTCTGAAAACGCCCTTAAATCCAGGTCTGCACAGGGGCTTAAAGGTCGTCTGTGTAAGATTTAAGGTGATCTAGCTGCAGAAGTGGAATACAGTATTCTTAATTTTTCATAATACAAAATTAATCTTTTTTAAAAATATATTGTCCCCTAAAAATAAGAACTTTTGTCTTTTTGCTTAAGTGCATTCACATACTGTGTTCAAGTGTGAACCAGAGTTAATACCCCAAACCAGACAAACCAAACTGACTCTGTAATGGGTCTGTCATGCTTCCAGTGTCCACCATGAGGCAGGGTGAGTTTAGGGTTTTTCAGTCTGTTGTAATCTGCAGCATCACCACTAGATGCCACCACATCTTACACACTGAATCTTTAAAACACTACCCTCTCTCCACCTACCATTTGTAAATTATTTGTTTTTACCTTGCCCCTGAAGGGAAGGCAAAGGGTATTGTTTTTGGTTGAATTTCTTTGTTTGTTTGATTGTTAACACTCTTGCAGCAACACTATTGGTTGAATTCATACCAAATTGACTTCATTGACCCTTTGCACGTTATGTCACACTCTGTTCGCGCCGCAAACGAGCACCATGATGGACAGCAGAAGTGCCAGACTGCACACTGGATGGCAAACCAGCTAATATAGAATTTGATCTGAATGTTCTCATTTTTGTTCGTTTTTAACCCTGCTTTACACGTACAGTGGTCACACACAACAGTTCCATCCTTCTTCAAAGACACCCATGGTTTCAGCTGGGTTCCAGACAGAGTGCACTGGATATGATGGACCTGATATTACTGATAGAACAGGCTCCGTTTGTGTCGATAGCACATTAGCTCCACCAAATGCTAGGCTATGCTAGCTAGATGGCTAGACTGGGTTAACTACTATGAGCCACTATGCTCCAGTGGCTGTCATAAGTAACCTTCAATATTAGCTTTGTTGTAGTGGCTGCCTTTTTTTTTTTTTTTTTTTTTGTACCAGTCACGCTATGTAATATGAAAAACTGTTACTGTCATTATGCTGTGCCATATGTTCTAGTGGTGGAACTGTACATATTACTGTGTGCAGATAGGAGAAAGGCAGCCACTTCAACAACAGAGCTAATATTATAGGCTTCTGATGACAGCCACTAACATTATTACACAGTGTTAGTTAATTAGAGCTGCTTTTGGTTACAGTCTATATGAGTTTTGATGGCATGCTGGGGGAAACATGTTAAAAACATACACAGCTAGCTAGCTAACGTTAGCTGTATCTTTCCTTTTCCATTATGAGATACATTCCTCTGCCGTGAGCGCAGTACAGTGACTTGGTAATCTAACCTAAGACTAAGAACTGGTATCATCCAGACTTTTGTATGCTTTTAGATCAGTACCTGTGTATGGGGACGCTCCATTTAGAACAGAATGGTACAGATTATGTGCTTTAACCTCCGATAGACTGGAGGATTTTGATAGATCCGTAAACACATCAGGAGGGAGAAGGTATGGGTCGGTAGCTATAGCCCTGCTGTCGCTAGCTTCTCCATATAGCGTTCTTTCTGCCGTCCAGTAAGGTTCGTCACTTCGCAGGACAACTCCAAAACTTTATTTTCAGTGCTGGTAGCCATAATCCATCGCTCATTCATTTGTTTGTTGTGTTGCTTTTGCCGTCCACCATGGCGCTGCACCCCTAGTCACTTGATAACTGTGACCCGGTGCAAAGGGTTAGTAGATTGCCAGTGAACCAGAATGGATCTCATTACCTCCACCAAGAGGTATTGTTATCACTTTGCTTTGTGTGTTTGTTTGTGTGTTTGTTTGTTAGCAAATTTTATGGGAAAACTATTTGAACCATCTTTACCAAATTTTACCCACAGATAGGTCTAGGCCTTGGGACAAATCCATAAAATTTTAGGCCAAGTAGGCCAAAGTTCAAGGTCACAGCAAGGTCACAAAATCTCAAATTTTCCTATCCCTCATCATTGAGCAATTTCAAATTCAAAACAACTGTGATTAGCCTCCAATTTGATACACACGTAGCTTATAACAATATCTTGTATCTGGCACAAAATTGTCCACACCCACTGTGGAATGTGGACTCTGTGGACATTTCAATTTAACATTGAAAATCCCATTTACAACACATTTTTCATTATAACTCAACAAATATTGATTGGAATTTAACATAATTTGACATACACGTGACTAGTACCAAGCTTCAACTTTTTCTGCTATATGGAAAAACCTTGAAACTGTTTAATTTAAAAAGAAATAGTCGATCCACACATGCACACCATTCAGGGTGCTTGGCGGAGGTTTGCGTTCTCTGAACACTTGTTACATTTTTGGAACAGTAGGTCAAAGTTCAAATTTTTTACGAATTTTTATAATATTCCCATTTACTTATAATGGGCTAAATATGTGTGAGGGGCAGGGTTTGTTGTGCCTGGCACCACTTGTTTTTTATTGAAGTGCTGGGTGGCAGTAAAGTTACCCTGGTATTTAGTCTCCTCTGAATCTATCTGTGATTAATCATTTTAAATGTCACTGCTGAATTTGTGGTGCAGGTGTTGTTGTTAACTTGTGTTTATGATGATTTTTTCACATGACATCATAACAATAATATTAGTTTTATTAGCACAACACAGCACAGAGAGAATGACTACTCATGTTTGCTGCTAAGGTTTTTTTTCTTTACCCAAAGAGCCAAAACAAGAAAATCTACGGTCTCAAACTTACTAAGATGTATGATGAATTGGTACAGTTTATACATTTTCAGGTCCAAGTTCATGTTTGAAGTTAGTGAACAAAATATTAGACCTGAATAGATGAGCCAAAAGAGCAGACTTTTTCTGGATCCATTAGGAAAATTAATTAATTTATCATAGCATTGTTATGTATTTTATTTACATATACTTGATACTTAGTGATCCAATAAAAATGGATCCACCACCCATTTTAATGCAGTTGTATGTCTCCTTTTCACCAGAGTTTCTATAAAAACAACCGAAAGAGTTCATTGCTCACGTAAGTAATTGTCACACAAGAGTGGTGTGTTAAAAATAACAGAGCTGAACTTTGGATTAGTCAACAACAGAGGTGCCCAATACATCAATCGTGACTGACTGGTAGGTCACAAAGGTAAAGCAGGTAGATCGCATGTCATTCAATACCATATATACCTTCTATTAAAGTTTAGCTATGTCAAACTAAAATATGTTACTCTAAAACTGAAAAAATTCATATATTGGTCAGTACAATTTTTCAAGGGTTTAAAAAAGAGCACAAAAAACATAAACCTGCATTTGTAATTATTTGAACTCCAGCTGGAGACGAGGGCCGATTTAGTGCCCTCTTACTATTTTAGTTGAAGACCCCTGCATGATAGCAGCTGCTGACCATAAATGAATTGAATTGTATTGTGACATAAGGGTTCACACAGCTATACAAGGTACGCCTATTATATTGTATATATAGTGTACTCATATACATATATTTTGCAATTTTTACTTAACTTGGATATTTAAAAGTAGCTCCCCAGTTGAAAAAGCATGAGCTCTCCTGGTGTACAACATCTTGGAAATCCTGATCACTATAGTGGAGGATTTACATTTCCATCCTCTGCCTAGGTAGACATACCAGAACAACATACCAACTACAGTAAGTTTATACCCCAGGTCTCTAGTTTTACTAATGACTTTATTCAGCGTTTATGTGATTTTGAGTGAGGTTTTCTTATTTTTGAAACTGGAAGTTCCTGGATTTTCTGAAAACTGAGTCATTATGTTGAGTTTTTCTTCTGTTTTCAGTTTTTTTTCTTTCAGTTGCATATGATCTATATGCGCTTTCTGTCTCTCTTTCACACACTTACACACGCACACACACACACACACACACACACACACTCATTGTGGTCATGTAGTGACTAACCCGGGGGATGAGAAGAGGCTTCATGCTGACAGGATGTCAGTTCTCAGTGGGAGCTGGCTAACTAGTGGGAGCATCAAAGAACAGCAAAATCTGCTCCCTTCCACTGCGGCACAGTCACCACATTCCTCCAAGGTGCAGATATGAGCTTGTGCTTTGTAGACTCATCAGGAAAAAAATGGTGGAATCTGAGATAAAACTTGGGTATCTGTGGCGGTGAAAGTTGGGGCATGTTAGTTTAATCAGAAACTGGAGCTTACATCCTGCCGTTTTGTCATAAATGCTGACTTTCTCCCTAGGCCTCTCATACAGTTACATTTATGTATCTCTCATTTAACAATGTTCTGTCAAACACTACAGCTGTCTTCACTTTGTATTTCACTGTTCACTCTTTTTATTACTTTGGCAGCAGTAACACAGTAACCACTATGCTAAAAAAAAAAAAAAAATCTCATATACCACTCAACGCACACAGAGAGGCCCTATACTTGTATACATCCACCAGTGTTGAGCAGTAAAAGTTATTACAGAGAGGAAGGGGAATATAACGAGACATTTATATGGTGACAACTTCGATCACTACGACTCTGTTTCACATTTGTATAAAGACATGCCATAAATGACAAAATGGAAGTCGTGAACAAGGACAGTACTTTCAAATTTGAGGCAATAATTCTGAGAATGAGCCTATTATAGGATTAATATATTAACTGTTAAAATTCTGACGAATGAGGGAACATATGTTGAAATATTTTTCAGCATGAAACAACTTCTATTGCCTTAAGTCAACATGTAAAATGAAAATATGTAAGTTGTACATTTAATTTATTTGCAACCTAAAAGAAACCAATTCAGTGTCATGTAAAAGTAATGTAGTTTATACAGATTTTTTCCGGTGTACATAAATAATCCAGTCCATGAGAGGTGAATTACAGAACTGCACTAAATGTTGACTGAAACGTAATGACATACAAATAAGTAATCAGGAATTTCTTTGTTGGTTTCAAACTACTTTTTCGTAATTGGACATATTAATCAAGAGCACTATTCCAAACACATTAACCCTCAAAGACCTAAACCACCACCAGTGACCAAAAGCACTTAACCTAAAATGTTTAATAACTCTTTAAATATTATCCTATCAAAACATTGAAATTATTCAGGCAAAATGCAGTTTCTTAGCTTTTCATCATCATCAGAAATGGCCCATTTAGATGTTCAGAAGCTCTGTAATGAACATAGAAACACTGCCATATTCCTCAACACTGATTCACCAGTAAAATGCATGTATAGTTTGACATAGAACAGTGGTTGCTGATGCTTGTTTTTACATTCAGTTAAAGATACATCTTGTGGAAAAAGTCACTTTTGCATTAGTTTTCTCTGTTCTGAGCTCTTTGAATTTTATGTGACCTTTTATGAACATTAACAGGGTCATTTAATTAATCCATAAAGACCCAGTGCTGTTTTTGTGGCAGTTCTCAAATAAATGTTTTTCTATTTTTAAACTTTCTTAAGTGATCTATCACCATTTATTATATTATTATCCTCTGTATTTTGCTTTTTTTGGTCACTGAAAATCATGTATGTTCCAATATTTAATTCACTGATCATGTAGATGTTCATAAATGCTCAGATTAAATTTGAGGGTTATTCTATCGGAAACAAAGAAAACTGTTTCAGCAAAGTTTCAGCAAACTGTTTCATTCATTTTAACTGAATGTAAAAATAAGTGTGTCCATCCACTGTCATTTATCAAACTCCATGGGTTTTACTGGTGAATCAATGTTGTAGAAGTTGATAGTGTTTCCACGGTGACTACAGAGCCTCTGAACGTCCAAATGGGTCATATATGATGACCATGAAAAGATGACAAACTGCATTTTACACCAATCATTTCATGTATTGATAGGATCGGTGGATCAACAGGTATTAAACAGTTTACATCAGTAGATGATTTTAGCCACCAGTAGCTGTTTGGGTCTTTAAATACAAGGAAAATACTTGCTTTTTTTATTCAAAAATGAGGGTCTGTTAATAAATGGTGATGTATCAAGGACAGGTTAGTTGTAGAGAAAAAAGCATGTGGAACTCACCACAAAAACAGTTCTAGGTTTTAAAGGATTATAGATCAATTAAATGTGTTATTTATGATTATTTGTTTGCCTACTCACACATATTCAAAGCATGACTGTAGGTAAACATTGACTTAATTTCATCCAAAGTGGGTTTTTCATAGTTTCACTATTGTTTTTCACCCATTCTCATTCACCATACACTAGCCCCCCACTACTGCCCCTCAACCTCAGCCCCAACCCTCCCCTCCCAAGCCCGTCACACACTCAAACAGGACCTGCTTTGACTGCCACTTAATTACACACCGTTTTACTCCATCGTTTACCAGTCAAAAGGAGGGGCCAGCTAGGGGTATGTGTGTGTGTGTGTGTGTGAGTGTGTGTGTGGGGGGGGGGGGGGTCCAGGGTCGGGGGTGCCCTCAGTATCCTCTCTATCAATGTCAACAGCCCCCACAAAGGCCCTCATGACAGGGGATGAGTAGCTATAATGCCGTGGCAGAGCCTGCCGCTCAAAGTCACCCCATTCCTAATTGCCCTCAGAGATGGCAGATAATGGAGGGGCTTTGAAGTGAAAATGGCCCCTAATGAGCGAGAGAGAGGGAGAGAGAGAGGGAGAGATGGACTGAAACAGTGTGAATGTGTGGGGACTGGACGTCAACTTGTTTATATGACGGAGAAAGTATTAGAGATAAAAGTAGAGAAATGCAGAGAGGAAGTGGTGGTTTAAAGGGTGTGGAGGTGGCGCCCTATTCACTGTGCTCATTGGTGTGGAGAGGAGCCCGAGACGCGAGGCTGAGACGGACACTCAGCGGGGGTCCATTTCATCCATCTTTCCTGCCTCGCCTCCTCACCCCTCTGTCTCCAGTGTAACCTCCGGGCACCTGTCTCCCCCCGATGGTTCATTCTGAATCTCCTCTCCATCTTTTTTTTTTTCCTCACATCATACTCTCTCCCTCTTTTCATCCTTTGTAGTGGTCTCTTCATCTGCCCATCCCTCTTTTTCTGTGCTTCTAAGACTATGATAGACAAACTGACAATGGCACCGCCGCTCGGTCTGGCATCAGAGCCATTCCCATACCAGCAACATGCCTGGGATTCTTTACACTGTCTTGCATAGTTTCACATGACGCCAAGGAAACTCAAATGATTTACATACAAAGCATGTTTTTTTTTACTGCATGCTCCTTTTGTCATGCTCTTAGGTACTGTCTCTTGATTACCTTTCTTTGTTATTGTGATGAAGCACTTTCATTCTTCTTTGACTTTGTCAGCAGGCTGTAAAGTTAATTTACTCCCAGGTCCACGGTACCTTTAAATAAGAAAATGAATTCCATGTATTTATACCACACTGTCTTTGTCACATGTGAAAGCATGACTTTTAATGATTTGTTTTAAAAGAATTTACATAACACGGGTTTTATGAAAGCTAAAATTTAAGTTTGTTTAACATGAGAAGAGTTGCATTTTTTTAAACAAACATTATTTTTATTGCTTTTCACAACATAATAAGAAACAAAAGGACACATGCATTAAAAAGAACATCAAAACAAACTGAATTCCCCCCACTCCACCAGTGTATTCCATTCCTTGGTTGAGAATCAAGTTACTACTCTGTTTTAGACCATTTTATTAAAAAAAAAAAAAAAAAAAAATCTGTTGTTTTGGCCACCACAGAAAGCTATGGTTTACCCATCCATGAGCGCTTCACTCGCCATCATATGTGTCAAATCTGGTCCTGTTATATAGTAAGCGAAGGGGCCCCAGGTCTGATGGAAATTCTGTTGTTGATGTTTTATTGTATAGGTAATTTTCTATAACGGGAGAGTTGCAGATAGCTCAGACAACCATCTGCTTAGTCTTGGTCTTATGATGTTTTTTCCGTGAGAGGGCTATTAGTTGTATATTTACTTATAACGGTGATTTCCTGTTGCAGCATGTGGCAATGGGCTTGAACAAATGATGTAAACAATGCAGATAAACAGACATAAGAGAGATGCAAGATGGACGCCATGATAATTTTTGCAAACTAGAAAAACAAAGTATATTTTAGTCACCTTGGAATCAGAATCATTTATTAACGGCCACAAAATAAGTTAGTGGAATTTGCTTCACATCATCTATAAACAGAACCAATAAAATCACATATAGTCAACTCACACAGTACACAAAGACACATACAGTACATTAAGACAAAGCCACATGCAGGTTGAAGTTGTGAAAACTGACTTTTTATGACACTATTAGGTAAATCCTTTCACAACATCTGCACCCCTCTGTCTAACATGGGAGCTGTAACATTTCACAACCCAGCTGATGAAACAGACAGTTAACTGTAATCTGTTTTTATCAAGCTCCATCAGTCTTTGTGCTACTCCCTCCTGCCTTTGTCTCCCTCCTAAACAAGTTGTGTTGTCAGTATGGCCAGCCTTTTCAAAGGAGGCTCTCTTTCTCTGACAAAGACCAGAGGTGGCAGGGCCTTTTGAATGACAATACATTCAGGAATGAGTTGGTATTTACTGCTGAAGAGGCCGAGTGTATTAAGCCAAGAGACTGATTGTTGTTGTGTTTGCCTTTACTAATTGGCTGGAAGGCATTAAGCTGCTGATACAATTCAGAGGGAAAACAGAGATCAGAGGAGAAGAAGGGGGGAAAGGGAAAGGAGTGGAAACTGCAGATTAAAAAAATGCATGGTTGGTTGGCATCGTGAAGGCTGATGAGAACATTAAGATTATAAGGACATGGCAGACAGTGACATGTGGTCGGACTGTGTTTATTCAAAACTAAATTATACTGTTTGGATTCCCACAAGCTGAATGAGGTCATGACCTACTTTGTCTTGACTTCATGAAGCTTGTGTGCAATTATATCAATCTACATAATACATATTGATCCACCATTTGAAGAGGTCTCCTGTCCTTCAGAGAAACCTCAGAGATTGCCACTCGAAAATATGAAAGAGGGGAAACGAGGACCTGGTTCTGTCTAACCATGGGTACTTGTCTACTTAGTAATCAGGACAAGCTGTGAGGAGACTTGGCCTAAAGTCTCGACCGCAATTTCTTCCTCTGCAGTGGAAGAGGACGAGGAGGGGGAACAGTTACAGAAGGTTTTTGCTGGACGAGCAGAAAAGTAGCCATCCCTGTGATGTGTTGTGAGGAACGGAGGCAAGCCGCAGCTCTAAAAGGGACGTACTGTATATTTGTATGCGTGTGGGCACACGTGTGCACGTTTGTGTGTGTCGCGAGTGGACCAAAGGCATGTAGCAGTTCATTTTTTGCTGACAAGAGCCGCGCCGAAAACAGAGACGCTACTCATCAACTTTTAGGTCAGAGGGAGCACAAATTGAGTGTGTGACATATACAGCCGAGAGAGAGACTGGAGAAGAGGAAGGGGGGGGGTGCTCCAAATCAATGCAAAAGCCAAAACGTTGGGCTCTCAAATGGTCATGGTTGAAACCAGTATTCACAGTGAATTTCCGGCCGCAGTGCCATGCCTAAGTCCCCTTGATTATTTTCTGGTTCAGGGGTTGCCGCATTTCATAGCCTCCTCTCTGCCCACGTCTGTGATTCGGTCTTGTTAAGGGGCCTCTATATTTCAGCGGAGAAACACACAGACAACCTTAAGCAAAATTAAAAGTGACGATCAATCACACACAACGTTCTCAGTCTTTCATTGGGGTGTGGTGTGGACCTGACTGTTCAACCATCTAACGTTGAGTGGGCTGATATTTGAGTGTGTTTTCGTAATGAAAGGTTAAATTTATAGTGAGACTGGGAAATTCTGTAAACTCTAAAAGCAGAGAGCCATGAAGCTCAGCTGCTTTAACAGTGAGTAGGCCTTTGTCCTCTGTGAAGATGCTTCAGTGGAAATGTACAATCACCCACTGTTGAATGAAAACACCCAAAATCAAACGAATATGATGTGAGTCAAAGCTTTTGCAATGAAGATGCTTTTCAAGTTACATTAAACTTGGAAGGAATCCAGGATCAGATATTTACAAAAAGCAACAGACAGATGTAATTGCCTGCATTTCCTTTAGATATGTTTTGATTTGTATCCACTACAAAAAGGTTTTATACTTTAGACTGTCTTCAGAAGGGTTTATATATCCAGTATCTAATGTATTTGCAGTGTTATTGTTAGCATATGTAACACATTATGTTTTTTTCTTTAGTTCCATTTATTTTAGTTCCATTTACAATGAATCTATAATGTATTTTGTGAGAAAATCACCAACCCCGTTGCCAGAACAAAGTGTTGCCACTTAACAAATATAACCTCAATGTTATTTGCCACTGAAGCGTTTGCTAATTTTTAGCTTTTTCTTAATACACAAGAGGCAGTTCACATTAATACTGGTTATGCAAAATCCAGCACTCTGGTCCCAGAGAGCAGAGTTTGCATCTCAACACCTGTAAGTTTTTAAGTTCCGATTTTAGAATAGCTTTGATTATTGTCAGGAAAAAAAATGTGGTTTAGTTTAAATCCACTAAAAGTAATTTTTTTATATAACTTTGCAGGACTTTTTCTGTACTAAACCAAACCCTGGTATATTTCTTTAATGATGCTGTCGTTTCTGGGAGAAATGATAGTTATTATAGCCTAATAACCCTGGTTATGTCATCAGGATTATCTCAGTTTGGGCCTGAGATTTTCTAACAGAAAGCTTACGTAAAAACTGCAGTGATTTATTGTGCTTATTTAGGAGGTAGAGAGGGCATAATAAAAACTATAGAGAGCTGCTTTACAGGAAATATGGGATCAACTGTTTGATAGAATTAAAAGTCAAGATGTCTCAAACTCCACTGCTTTGGCTTTTTGGCCTACTACAACTTCATTTATTTTATTGACTTTTTTTTTTATCAGTCTATTTTAGTGTTGTCAAATGAATAAAATTTTAAATGAGATTAATCACAGGGTTGCTGTGGATTAATTTTGATTAATCAAAATTAGATATCATTCATTTTTAATCTATATTAATTGTGCTCCATTTTGCATGAGCAAACAGAGTCAAGAAAGAAGGGAATATATATGCACTTAACATTTATTAAACACCTTCAACAGTTTCAACAAAACAATTTGAAACAACTTTTTGTCTCTTTTTTTTAAACAAACATTTATCCACATTAATGTGGCCCTGTTACTTCTCTTTCAGCCAGCTACTAAGACAAACTAACTTGTTTACATTGTCCGAAAGGAGAGTTGACTGCTTCTTATTTACAATGTTGCTTGCAACTGAGAACAGTCTCACACACAAAATAGTGGACGTAGGAGTGGTGAGATATGTGATATTTTAAGCTAGAAGCGCTTTGGTGAAAAGAAAACTCCTGCCTGCAGAGTGTGCATAATATTTTATGTCCATTGACTGTTCTGTCTTGGGTGTTTTGTCCTCATATTTCCCATCCAGAGGGCCAACATGCTGTTTCGCATCTTCCATCTTTATAGGTTGGTTCTGCTGCCTGTCACTACTGGATCAACTGCCCATTTGCACATGCGTGATGATAACTCTACTTGGACAAACTGACCGAAATGCATTGGCAGAGATGTTCAGAGTCATTGTGTGCTGCAGATGGGTTGATTACATTTAAAAAATGTTTAATCAGATTAATCATGATGATGGATTAATCCACGCTAACGCATTAATTTTGACAGTCCTAGTCTATTTATAGCTCACACTTGTGAGTCAGACAACTTTCTGTTTCATTTTTGCATCTCCTCCTGGGGGACACCAGTGTGGACTGATTGGTTAGTCTGATCATATTTACTTGTGCAAGATAATAGAGCTAAAGCCTAATGTCACCTCTTCATATGTTTTCGTCCTGTCAACAATCCAAAACTTAAATATGTTTAACATAGAAAGATGTATAAGTAAATATATAACAGTGAAATATTTTATCATGATCTTACTAAATTATCATTTACTACATGGTTAGTAATAGATAAAGATAAAGTAATAGATAAAGTTCATAAGAGGCAAGAGTGACTTATCAAATTTTGCATGTCGTTTTTATAAATATTAGCCCATGGGCTGAACTCCTGCCGGACTTAAAAGGAAAAAATGAAGGCATAGTGATGAGGGCCCAAGTATCTGTTTCACATAGTCCTTGTCACTGTTCACAACGTTCCCCTCCTCCTCCAGCTATGAGACATGAAAGAGCGAACCTCATAATAAAATGGAATAAACCATCCTCCAAGGTTGAATTATTGTAATTACGGGTAATTGAGTGTTTGGCGGCAAAACCATTTCCTCCTCAGATCCCGCATGTACTTTTTGAAAATCACGATCACTTTGTTCTTGGCCCCAGCCACCGATTGACCTTCTCCAATTGCAGTCTTTCGTGAATGGCTGTGACATGAGACAGAGTGGGACTGGAGGGGGTGGCAGGCTGTCGAGGTGAGGGGGGAGCTGCATGCTCTGTTGTCACAAGATGAGTTACTCTCCACCAGTTCCATATGGTTTTAGTCATCTGTTGGGCTCCTTTTCTCTCTTTCCCCTTTACCCATTGCCTATTTATAAATATGCGATGCTGTTCACGATGTTTTGGCCTTGGCCAGAGCTCGGGGTTAAGAATGGGAGAAACCACTAAGACACAAATTAGTTCATGTTTCATTTCAGTGTCCCTGAGGAGCTCGGTTTGTTCTGAGGCAGAAGTACATGCCTTAACAGTAGACATGCCTGAGGATGCATAATAGTGGCTATTGTTTGCGGGCCATGCTGGTCAGCCAACAGTCTCTCAGCAAAAGAGTACAAGTTTAATTGACCTCAACTGGCCAGTTGTCGTCCTGAAAGCGTTTGTCTTGTATGCACAGTGGGTCAAGAAATATTACACAGAAATTACAGACTGTTACATTAGTGGAAAAGAAAATTGCAGCATACTGCACATTACCTATGCTGCTCTAGTATAGCATTGTCACTAGAAAAATATTGTCTGATTGAACCCACTGACTTGTGCAGACGCCCATAATTTCCCCAAGTGATTTCAAACTACATTTTCAAAATTACAGCTGCCCAGGGAAGATGAGGCAACAGGGCAACATTTTCTGAAGCGTCTTCATCCTCAAAGGCCATTGTGTCAGTGTGAATTCATTCATCTGTGTCAACTCTGTCATGCCATAACTGGGCGAGTGTGTGGAAGTGGCAACAATCAATTCAGTGATGGCCACACTGTGAACACCCAACAAATGTGGATGACGTGAATTCATAGGGCGAAGCAATATAACTGTCTATTGATGACCAAGCAACATGATGAATTCTGACCTGTACGGCTGACTGACTAACATTACGTTAAGTCTGTTTACATTTTGGTGAGACTTGCATATTTCTATGGTAACAGCTGGGACTTTCTAGTCTAGTAAGGCTTTTTTCCCCTCAAAAAAAGCACACTTAATTTTTCCCAGTGTACAAATGACTATTAAAGTATATGACAATATTAAAATATTGCTAATGGCCAAGCCCACCTCTGCTCAATAATAAATATTTCTCAATATTTTTGACTATAATCCTATAAACTGTCACTGTGGGACACTTTAGTGATTTCTCACACTCATTTGATGATTGTCTCTCAAAAATCTGAAAAAAAACATTCACTGGGTAGCATATTTTCATCACTAGGCCAATATTTTTTTAGGGTCAAAATACGGTATTTGAAATCTCTCTGACGGGACATTTTGGAGACAATATGACAGATTAGTGTTGCTGAATGACCCACATTTTTACTTTTAAAGTCATTTTTGCTTTAGTTGGACCATAAGGGATTATCCAAAACAAAGAGCTACTTTATACTGAAATAAATGTTGGAATGGCAATCAATTAAAGTTCGCTCTCTGACGAGACATAACTGTGTTTTGACCCATTGGTATTTTGTAGTCTGAGAGGAAAGTAGACTTCTGCATCACTATCCTGGCTTTATTTTCAGTCTCTAGAAAATTTAGTCCACGACAGGAGACTTTGGCAAATCACACGTGTTTTCTGCAAATATGGCAACTTTGGAAAGTCCTTGATATCTGGGCCTGACTTTCCCATAGCAGCATGAAACTGTTGCGTCATCTATGCTTAGGTTGAGAGGAGACAGAGCAACAGGAGGGGGGTGTACGGTATATTTTTTATTCTGCTGATTTCCTTATTTTTGCATACTGCAGCTTTAAAGGGTGTGCAGGATTTGTGAAGTTAAAAATATGCAATTAACATGTGACATTTACAAGTGTGATGTGGAGACCTGAAGGCATCAGTACAGAAAGTTTAAAAGTGGATTTTCAGTAGAAAATTTTACAAGGGGTGGCAAGAGGTCTTTGCAGGGTGGCATGGGAGGATGGTACATGCAAAGTAAGTGGTCAATAAAAGGTGGGGGGAAAAAATTAAAAATTATTTCAGAATCATGCATCAACACACAACCCAGGTCCTCAATGCAGAACAGGAATAAGGCCACTGTTCATACAAAATATAATAATAATAATAATAATAATAATAATAATAATAATAATAATAATAAAAGTACTAATAGCAAAATAAGAATATTCCATGACAAGCACAAAGTTCTGCCCTCTAAAAATGTTGAATAATTGCCTCTAAGATGGAACGGTGTGAAGAATAAAACGGCAGACAACACAGTACAGACAATGTTTAAGTATAGTTTGTTTCAGTGGTTTGAGAAGCTAATGGACATAATGCCCTGTATTATTGTTTCCTTACAGATCCACCACTAACTTTAATGGAAGCAGGAAAGAGAAAAATACCAGCAGATACTCTTTCAATATTCACAGTATTTGCAAATTTAGAGAGAGTAAATTGTTCATTGAATGGAGGAGAAAATGTCAATTTAATGTTTTACATTGGCCTGGATGTTTTGGTGGAAAAAAGTAAAACCCAAAGTAATATTATTTTAATATGTCTTATAACATGATAGGAGAGTTTGATATCAACATCAACAAACAGTAAAAGACAGGTTTAAGTTCCTTCAGATTTACTGAAACTTATTGCATTAAATACTTCAGAAAAGTCCCCACCCTGACCTCTACATACAAGGCTGAAAATACACGGTACAATAAAAACTCTATTGGGCACAAAATAGGCCAAACACTGAAAGCTGCTACTCAGTCATCATTTTGGAGTGAAGGAGATGGTTTGCATCTCATGCTTGACTTGATATTTAGATTACAATAGGTAGCATTACTCAGGGTTCACCGAAAAGGTAATTATTTGAGCAAATAAAAAAATAAAGAGATAATTATATATATGTGACCTTTGGTGGATGAAGTAAAAATGTCACTTTGATCTTAAAAATAAAATATTCCATAAGTTTATAGAAGAGAAATTGTAATTGTAGTATTCATAGTCGATTTGTCAGTGGGTATCATACTCTCCTCCTTGATTACATGGACTCAAGCTGAAAAGTAAGTTGCGATTGGGAATGTCAGGTTGCCATTTTCTTATGATTGGCTGATGAAAGGTATAATTTGGGACTGCCAAGACAGCAACTTCAAAAGGTTTCAGTGCCATATTAGGTTGGAATGTGAAAGCTGTCCAGGCAAAAAATGATCCAATTTTCTACTGGCTTTAATTACAAAGAGGATCCCCTTTCATTGGCGGGGCAATTGCTGTCCATTTCTGAGGACCATTGTGGAAAATTATCAAGTCATGCATATCCAGAATGCTTAAATCTGGACTGTCTTAGTGTGGCTACACCATGATTATATCATATTTGAAACTCATATCCACAATCCCCATGAAACAGCCTTTAAGCTGATGGCAACATAGAACCAAGAGACATATTTTTGGTAAGGGTAAAGGAAAACAATGCAGGATACAGTGATAATATAAAAGCCAGAGTCCAATCACAGTAACCAATGTCCGAAATGAAATTTAATAACCACTTTGTTTGTGCTCGTGGTGACGGGTAAGACAAAATAAAATAAGTGGGTAAAGGGTAATTTGACTTGTAACCATGTCTTTTTAGAAAGTTTCCCTTTCTTGGCTGTAGCTGTGCCAACAAAATAAAAGCATAAATTGTGGTTAATCCCTGGAGCACAGACATTACCCCTGAAGCCTATTGGTAATGGGCATTGCCCTTTCAAATCTAAATAAAGTTAAGCGTTTGTAGCAGCAACTGCATTATGGAAAATCCAATTTGTGATTGCAACATCTGTACTTAACCTATGGGTAGTTCTTTGTTGGTCCAAGTGGCTAAGCTGCCTGTCTTTTCCATGATTAGTTTTCCAGGAAACTTACATGTACATGACCTTGCATGCAGCTCTTATGATTCATATGCAAAAATGGGTTCCTGGTCATTATGTTGGTAGAAAAGAATTAACATCTAAATATTCACAGGCATGCAAACCCCTTGCGTAGAATAACGAGCAAAGACCTTAGACAGATACTCTATATGGACATGAGAACATTATCCAAACATTTCTGCCAGAAGTCATACATGTACACATTATCATCCTGCCTACATTTAAATACTGTAATACTACATAATAATACATACCATTTCCTAAATTATCATCAATTTGACAGCAAATATGTACAATTCATATATTTATTTTATTGTTAATTACATAAACATGTCATCATTGGGCAAAGAAAAAGGTCAGATGATTAAAATCTGAATCAAACTTCCTGGCACTAACTCCATATTTCGTTTTTTTCTGGGCTCTGAAAAGGCTTCTTCTATTTGTCCCACTGACGTAAAGCCAACCTAAGCAAACTAGATGAGTAAATTCAGGATTTTAGCCAACATTTCCTTCTCTGCCCCAGTTGTCAGATCCTGTCAGACCATATGTCACCATGAGAAGAACGCGAAGAAAAGGAACCATTTTCACACATTTGGGATGTGTCCAGAGGCTTATTTGTAAGCCTGCAGGGTGTGGCAGGTAAGCCTCCACCTCAAAGGCAACAGCTCCCTCCCATGTAATTGCTCCTCATCAGATCAAGCTGCATGACATTCCTCCAGACTGTTTCATATAACTACTGCCAAAAGACAGGCAACTCCATCAAAGGGGACAACGTTATCTCCATCTGGACCAGCAGTGGTTGATGAGGTATCATGTCAGTAGCTCATATTTCAGACTATATGCAGTAATAAACCATAACCAAACACAAATAAAGACGCAAGTTCAATAAAGACTCATTATTGTACATGAAAAACTGTGGGAGTCCAAAAACAAGCAATATACATAAAAAATTGATATCTGCACAATAAATCATCCCTTTATCAGAGCTGAAGCTGTTCTAGCAAGTCAGAGGAAGGATGCATCCCCAGGCAAAGCAAAGATAAGGACCTTTGATAGAATTAAGCTAACGTCTAACAGCCAGTAGATGAGTCCTGTGAAGATAAAGCAGCCAGGACTGACAGGTTTGATAATAGTCCAAACAAAGAGAAAGTGGAGATTAAGGGGTTCCCTTTCAGACAGCTAAGTGGACTGCCCAGAGGACACTCCAAAACATGGCTCATCTGTCAGGGAAGGAGGGGGGAGGGGGGTTGTGGGGGTGAATACCATCACCAACGCTTCATCCAGAAATAGATAGCATCTAGGAATGCTAATAAAGAAAGGTTAGTCTGTTGTATCAGGGCCACTGCTCAGTGTTCAGGTTATCATCTGTTTTATCAAGTAGTTACATTTTTACAGTACAAATTTAAGAAGCTGACAGTAAATCAGAGTTGACAGTGGAACACAATTACCAGTGATATGTGAAAAAATTAACTTTTATTAAGCGGGATTTTCCAGCAGATCACTTGTTGAATCGACCAGTGTTTACCCCTCCAGAGTCCGGAGTTGTACTGAAAAGAAATATTGTTGGATTATAGCTTTCTTTATTTGATCTGAGTCATTAGCTACTTTTACACAGAGATCCCGGAAAAAACTAGAGATGATGATCCCACCTTTTTTCCACGATTTCCACAGCCAAGCCAAAGGAGTAACAGAAGTGAGACAGGATGGACTTTTACACAGCAGACCTGTATTCCGGAATCAAAGGAGTGGTGACGCAGCACAGTGTATAGATGAGTTTCAATGTTTACAAACAACAGTGACGTCATTAAGACGCACACACAACTCGGAGGTAAAAACAGGAGTACCAGCTACCAGCCGGCTCACATCAGCCGCGTACACCTCCAGGCTCTTCCCTGGCACTCATGAACGAGCCGATATGTTAGCTCTAAAACAGTCCATTAACTGTCTCTGTCCAAAAGCCGATCCCAGCTTCTCTTTCACAGTCACATAATTTGACTTGACCGCATGGGGAAGGCTGTCCCATAGTAGAAAAGCAGACTTGCAAAGATGGGTGGGGAGTATTCTCACCAGCTCCCCGCTGAACTCACTGGTGTCGCACGCCGTAGCTCCCACTGCCACTTCCAGCTGAGGAAACTCAAAGGGAGCAGGTAGATCCACAATCACTCTCTCTATAAGGTGATAGTCCAGGGGAAGCCCTCCTAGGTTTGAAGGGGTCTTCATCACCGTACCACATGATGACAATTCTTTTTTTCCACGCCGCTAAGCGTAACAGGCCCGCAGGCTAACTATACTGAGAAGCTACGCTAACCGCGGTAATAACTATAAGCAGCGGTTGGCAGAACAGAACCACCGCTGCCACCAATGGAACCGAGCGGTCTTTCTGCCTAACTTAAACTTGGTGAAAGCTAAGTAATAAACGGCACACAGGAGTTCAGCAGGTCCATCCACAGGTACGGGTTTTATTCCACCACATTTTTGTTTAACACGCAATGAACTCGATGTGACTTCTGCCTCCAAGATGTGCGTGCAGCAAGACTTAATGTATACATACGTCACATGAAACTTCTCTATAGTGTGACGTATAACTTGCGTGTCAGAAATACCATGATCATAGAAGTGTTGCTAACCTCTCCAGAGTTACTACACCGTTCCACAAATGTTAGCATGGATAGAGTCCTCCGCCCAAAGGGAAAGCAGCTCATGGATCTTGGCGTCTCCCCAGTTCAACATCTTTCTGGTCGTGTTGATATGTTTGTTTCCTGTACACAGCCCGCGCTAATTTTTAAATCCCCCTGACTCAGGGGTCGCACACGCAATGTATCATCAAAACAACACCTTGGTTGTGGAGGGAAAGGTGTTCCTTTTACGCAGGATTCTGGAATCATGATTCCACCTTTATCACAACTCTGTTTCTACCTCCAGAGGCATTACAGAGCCGCGATAAAGGTGGGACCAAATGATCCCACCATTTCGTTTACACAGACGTCATTCTGGAATAAAGGCAAATTAAAGCCGCAAGCGGCATCTAAAGGCCCTCGCCAAGGGCACGTCCAGTGGAAGTATGCTCATCGTTCAGCAGGTGGCGCTGTAGCCCCAAATTTTGTGTTTTCTAATGAATGGGTTTAGGCCTGGGACATTGACAATTGATTTGAGACAAATCAGTGTTCGTATGTCCGAACTGAACAAAATTTTGTATATATAAATCTGTAGGGGGCGCTATGAGCAAAAATTCAATTTGTTCCATTGAATGGGTGTAGGCCTGTGAGATGTACCACTGAGTCAAATTTGAGCCAAATCAGTGTTCATATGTCTGAACTGATGCAATTTTCATGAAGGTAAATTTGTAGGGGGCGCTACTGAGCGAAGTGGCAATTTCTTTTGATAAATGGGTGTAGGCCTGGGAGATTGACAACTGATTCAAATTTGAGCCAAATTGGTGTTCGCATGTCTAACGTGAAGTAATTTTCGTAAAGGTAACATTGTAGGGGGCGCTATGGCGCCGAATTTAAAATTTTTCTGATAAATGGGTGTAGGCCTGGGATATAGACGTCTGAGTCAAATTTGAGCCAAATTGGTGTTCGTATGTCCAAACTGAAGCAATTTTAATAAAAAATATTAAAAAATTTTGTAGGGGGCGCTGTAGTGCAAAATTTCAGTTTCTTTTGATAAATAGGTGTAGGCCTTTGAGACAGATGTCTGAGTCAAATTTGAGCCAAATCGGTGTTCGTATGTCCGAACTGATGTCATTTTTGTAAATGTACATTTGTAGGGGGCGCTATAGTGCGAAATTTCAATTTCTTTTAATAAATGGGTGTAGGCCTGGGAGATGGACGTCTGAGTCAAATTTCAGCCAAATCGCTGTTCGTACGTCTGAGCTGAAGCAATTTTTATGATGGTAAATTTTCAAAAAAACTTCGCAAAGTTTGCAACCTTGTCACACAAAAACGGTGATGCCGATTCAAAAAATTCGGCTAACTTTTGATGCCCCACTTCTCTAGATACTGTACACCGATTTTGAGCTCATTCGGCCAAACGGCTTAGTAGGAGATAGTTAAAATACAACTTCAGTGAAAACGCTGACTCAGCATTTTGGAAATTTCAATCCAATATGGCCGACTAAGGGTTGGTTTAGGGGCGTGGCCATGATAATATTTTTTGTTTGTCTCCTCATGATGAATCTGTCTACCGATTTTCGTGGCTCTACGACAAACTTTATGTTGGACGCGCTCCCATTGGCGCAATGCATTTCCACTTTTCAAGGGGGCGCTGCCGCAACATTTCTTTACCGACATCTACGAAACCTATATGTAAATTCAATTTCTCACACTTCTGAATTTTAGGCAAAATTTGGTGAGTTTTCGTAAATGTTCAGAGGGTCAAAATTGAGCTCAAAGCGCAGGAGAAAGAAAAATAAGACAAAAAAAAATAAAATAAAAATAATAATAATCTGAGCAAGAACAATATAGCCGTTTCTATGGCAACCACGTATTTGCCCTTTTTTGAAAGTTCTCGAGGCCCCCCACATGTGTGTGGGGTCAGATGTCACCTGTCGTGCACTTACACACATGTGACTGACCGCGACTGGGCGTGTCCCATTGACTCCCATTCATTCTGAGCAGGTGTAAATATGCGATTTGTGCACATGTCATATACATTGTCGGAAAGGTCTCAGTGCCGTGAATGTGAATATGTGTGAGAGTGGCGACAGTGGCGAAAGGCGACCGCGTCACTGGCGATTTTGTCCCCATGCGCCCACTGCAGACTCAATAGGCCCTGCGCCGGCTTTACTCGGCTCGGGCCTAAATACTCTCATAACAGAAGTGCTGTGTAGAAGGGGCTATTGACTATGGTAAACTTCATCAAGCATGTGCATAAAAAAACATTGAACAGTCTTATTAGTTTATTTACTACGGTTGATCTGTCAGGAAATAAATATGCTTCATAAAATAAACAGTATCTCTACAACATTTTTTTCCCTGATTCATGTTGCTCTTCTCTCTTGCTGCAGTACTCATGGTGGTATTCAGTTCTGTCTGAGAGACAAGCTTTTGGTAAAGTACAGACACCTCGTTGCCTCCCAAAATGCAAACTAGTCATATGTAGACATCAGAGGGAATGTGTGTTATGGTGGTTGTATTTCTTCTCGAATATTTCTGTTGTTCAAAATCACATTGCTTTCGCTGTTTTATTGCATTTTTCTCGCCCTCGCTGCTCGCTGTCCCATTCACTTTCACTCAGCACTTCTTTCTGCTTTGTTTTCTGAGCAGAGATGAGGGGCCACATTCAGCCGGTTAGTTTCTAAACATATGTGAGAAATATCACATAGTTTACTTATGAAGGACCACCAGAACACGTATTAGATGATCCAACTAAAACAACTGAAATCAGACTGACCCTGGAAGAAATGACTGAGTTTGTATTTTTAGTCTGTAACTGCACTTCCTTCATTCAAAATAAAAGGTTAATAAATGTTTCCTCTGAGGGTATCTGAGGAGCTAGGAGTTTTTAGAGAAATGTCTAAATAATGAGAACCTATAATATTATAGTTGACTAAATCTAGAATTGAATTTGATTTAGACCAGTCTTTATCTAAAACATTTGAGATGGTTGAAAAATTTCTATAAGTGAATGACATTTTAGCCAGACCACAGATAAAATGAAATCAACATTTGCTGTCAAAACAAATGCTGGTTTCCTTACGAGTTACAGTAAACGCTAGTGTCAAAGTCGTGTTATCCCGTGGTAAGATTTAGTTACACTTAGCTGCTCATAGAAACACATTCAGTATCATGAAAGTTAACCGTGCTTTTAGTTTTCTGCCTCTAAGTTTGGTCTACTACTCCGTCTTCACAGACAAGGCTCAGAAAGTGAATGAGTATAAAGTGACGAGGAGTTAATGCTGAGGCGGCAGAAAAGCAGAGACAGTCACAGCACTCAGCTGAAACGCAGTCTGGCACAACACTAACAAAGGAAATGAGCAAACCACACAGCAAATAACAGACTTTTATTCAACACTCTGGGCCCCACTGCTTACATCTGAGTGCCAACCTCAGTCATTTACAAATATACAGATTTAAGAGAAATATTACTCACAAATTACTACATTTGTCTAGACAGGACATTATTTTAGCCTTACTTACATTGGCATGACCATGTTTAATTTTCACAAATATGTATGTCAAACTTTTACAGCTTCCAAATTTGCACTTAAGAGTTAATGGTATGAATCAGCAAATAAACAGCATTTCTTATGGCGTAAAATGATACATACGAAACAGAGTTCCATGGCAAATAAACACAAATTACACTTCTACAATGAATACATTTTATTTCACAGTTTAGGAGCAGGAATTCCACATACATGTCACAGTTGATTCAGAGAAAAATACATTCGGAAACATGTCAAGGTTAACATTTATGATGGTGAAACCTGCTTTCATGTATACTGTATGTAAATGTATACCATAGTTACAGTGACAGTAATTGACTAATGGAAATGGCTTTTATTCTTATTTATTTAACCTTTATTGAACCAGGTAGGTCAATTGAGAACCAGTTCTCATTTACAGTGACAGCTTATTATTAAAACACTTAACCATAAAAGAAGATAAGCTCAGCACAAACATTGACCAGTTACACAACTATCACATCTATTGTATATGCAAAACATCCCATACAAAAAAACCAAAATGAAACAAAACAAAACAAAACAGTGTATGGGGTTATAAAGGATGTGCTGAAAACCAACGCAAATGTATTTTTCTGTTCCTTAAAGACATCAAACACACATTGAGCCCACTTACATGATCATAAAAATCTGATAACTGGGAGTAATCAGATAATTGTAACAATTAGATCTGATGCATTTACATGCACGTCAGAAACACAATAATCATCACACCCTGGTTTGGGCGTTTCAGTCAACTATCAGATTTCTTTCAGCTTATATTTTCTGCTCAGTTCAGATCACATTTGACTATGTTACTTCTGTTTTCTGTGACTTAATTGTTTTTGCACTTGTGCAGATGTAAAAGAATGAAATGAATCAGACTAACAGGTCTACATGCACAAAGATATTGGAGTATTGAGGAGAAATCCAGGTGTGTTCATCTGATTTCTCATAATCAGATAATTGCTGTTATCTGATCAAGCGTATGAGATTATGCCATTTACATGATCATTGGAATAATCTGAGAACTCCAAAAATCAGTTAACCCTTTCATGCATAGTGGTCACTACAGTGGACAGTTACTCTACAGCTTTACTCTTGTATATTCATGGGTTTTGTTGTTTTAGTTCCATATCAACCAACACAGTGGACACTTATGCATCATCTCATAAACTCCAATTGATACCATTATTGTAACTTTGCTGTTCTTGATTGGTTCTTGAGTGGAAATCAATTGTTAATATTTATTTTTTTGCACATTATCTCCATGAAGTGAGTAATAACTAGTATTAGAATATGTTAAAATGTGAGAAAACATCAGATTAGCTGCATTAAACATGGTTTCATTTCATTGTTTTCATATCACTTTATGATATTGGGTTTTAAATACATGTTTCTTTGCTTCAAGAATAAAATTCATGGTGTAGCTGAGTGGACATTTTTGTAACTCCATGAAAAACAGGTTCATTTAAAAAATAATTCAATCACATTGTTTTTTTTTCATGCCTAAAGAGGAATAAAAACACTCAGGAAAAAAAATCTTGATTAAGGTTCTCATAATTCATGCATGAAAGGGTTAATGATCAGAGTATTAGTGTCCATGTAAACGAGCTCAATATGGCAATGCTAGGCACTAAATACACAAAATGTTCACTATTAACGGGCTCCACGACTCAAAGTAAAATTCCAAATTTCTAAAATATTTGCATTTAGATAAAATGGTATAAATCTGCTTTCCCAAAAGTTAGGTCAAATCCAAAATGGGTTACAGAGTCATTTTGATAGAGTCAAGAAATTGGCAAATTGGAGTAAAATATGTCAAAATATGTGCCAATATGGGAATTAATAGAAGAATGACAGTATTATGATGGTGTAAAAGTCAGCTATGGTTGTTTGTTTATTTTGGTCTGTTGGTGTAGTCGTGTATTGCTAAATAATATTACTTTCTGGTATAGTGCTGCTAAAGCTAAGATTAAGTTTCCAGTAGTCTGTCGGAGAGTTGGTGTTTTGTTGCTAATCTTGATTGGGCAGCAAGTCAATGTATTTAATCTTTCTTTGACAGTGAAAAACATCAATGTAGCAATTCACAGTGTATTTTTATAAGGTTTGGCTCCTGGGAAAGCACAGAATTTCTATGTGCTTTTGAGTCTTGAGCTGAAAATGTTTGTACTGTTTAATGATGGGCACTTTCACAGCTCATTTGCTTTGGACTTTTGGACTTTCCAGTTTGATCCAAACTAAATTTGCAGGTGTGAAATCTCCATAAGACCGAAAAACAGCCTTAAGTCTTAAACAAGTGTCGTCTGTCCACACAACACTGAATCACTGATCATGTGAAAGTTGTAACTCTTTAGGACAAAAAATAATGAATAATAGAAAAAACTATAGCAAAAAGAATAAACAAAAAAGACTACTGATTGTTCACCTTAAATTATGCCACAAATAAATTGTCTAAGAAATCTGACAGTAATCGACTTAGGTTTTAGTTCCTCATTAAACTACATAGGAAAAACTTACCTATGTTTTTGAGAAAAACAACAGTATTGTATCAAAGTCAGGCTACTCCATTAGAGGAGACCCCTCCATTTGCTTTTTCATCATCTTAATTTTTAATGCATAATACTCCTCTTGCAACTTGAGGACTGCCTCTTGTCTTCTCAGCACAGAAATTTCCAGATCCATTCGCTCTTGTAAAGTTGTACTGTTAACCAAGGAGGAGGAAGTCGAGCAGGGAGTTGACAATGGCTCGCCAGAGGAAAAAGCGACAACAGGATGAGGACTTATAGCCCGACCTGACAGTAACTTGGGAATGTTAACAATCGTCGGTTCTTCTTTAGTTGGAATGTTGCATGGAACATATGATGAGAAGTCATACTCTGATTGTGTAGTTTCAAGTAAACTGTGATGGTTTTCATCTCTGTCACAACTGTAAATGAGAAAATTCAGGTTTGTTCATAAATTATTTAAACAAAAGTGTTCATGGTGTATTGTTCATATAAAGACCAGATTCTGATGAATTTATGAAATGCCCATAAACAGATATCTCAAACCATACGAAAAAGTGTAAAAGTCAAACACTCATCATCCAACCTACACTGAATCACTCTTACACTGAACTAGAATACATACTATTTGCAAATCATCATTCGACTATTAATCTTTATAAAACATACATTTACAGCAAGATATTTGTCACTCAGGAAAATGGGTAAAATGCATTACCTGTTTTGTTGAATTTCCATCTGGAATGCTGAAGAACCATTTGTCTCTTGCAGTAACATGCCGGAGAGGTTCATCACAGAAATCACTATCTGTGTCACGGTGCTGAATTGTTCAAGTGAAAGGTCTTCATCTGAGGATTTAAAGATGTACATGTAAGGGAGCAGGAATTCTTGTCATGTTTTAGTAAACTACAATATAAATAAATAATTAAAGAGTGTTTCTTATAACACTGCATATCCTATCCTTTGATCCTCACCAGAGACATTATTACACTTATGATCATTTGGCTGGTGTGAAAGCAATGATATGATATATTGCTTTCCCTTGAAATATTAAAATTTATAACATAAAATTTTGTACGTTTCTTTTTTTTAGCAAAAACAAAACAAAACAAAACAAAACTGGCATTTAAAGGGTTAAAATTCTGAAAAGGAATGATTATTTAATACCTGGATTGATTTGTGGAAAATGCTATTACTAGATAATATTTTCATTTGCAGCTTTTTGAAAACATTTTGTCCCTAAGAACAACAAAGGATTTTTTTAAGAGAGGCACAAGCATTAATAAAAGAATAATGTATGTCTTATAATTAATATCAGATATATCTTTTGAGTTTTATATACATACAGTATGCTGTAACCAACAGAAACCAACTTGCTGCCTCCTGACTACAGTCATCCACACACATCCACTCTGAAAAGGTTGACTTTTCACCTTATATTTAATGACACTAATTAAGATTTTTTTTTTTTTTATTGCTGTCAAACTGCACATTTTTCTCACCTGTACCCACTTGCCTCCTCTGTCGTTTGATCTCTTCTCTTGACTTTGCTAACAGATTTTCCCACTTTTTGTTACAGTCAATGACTGTGCGATGAGTCTGTGGAAAGGCTGCATTGACAGCATGAGCTATCTCTTCCCAAGCTTGTCTTTTGTCCTGTACTGAAACACGACTGGTGGATTTCCCTCTGATAATGTCTTTTTTCTCCTGTATCAACTTAGCAAGAACAAGGCACTCCTGGTCTGTCCAGTTTGGTCGTCTTTTCCGGCTCGACATCCCTTCTAAAACTTGTTGGGGCATTTTTCTGTAACACAATAAAAGACATATTGAGTATTTGTTTATCTGCACATATGATTAAAGCTTATTATACCATTACATTATACCATTACAACATATTAATGCAATGTATAAACCAACAAGTGCAATTATTATCCTTTGCATAGTTTTGTGGAAGAAGACTGAAGCCTTGAAGCTTTCCTCTTAAGTCTTTTTTTTTTTATTTTTTTTTTTTTACTTAAACTGTTAAGGGATTTTGGAGATTTTATGATTTTTCTTACCGGCCACTCATTCAAGGAGAAGAGTAAGTGGACGTAAAGTCACACGCTTCGACGATGCAAATATATGTAGTACAGAAAACGTTTTTGATTTTAAACGCTTATAAATCTTTTAAGGTAAAATCTAAGGCTTTCTTGTCCGTCTCAGGGAAAACACAGGCGTCGCAGGATAATGACGTCGACACTGATGACGTGTCGGTTTGTTTACAGCGGTGTTGCCGTAGTCGCATAGACATGGCTGTTGATATAACTTTACTTTTCAAAGCCAGTGTTAAGACTGTAAAGACGAGAAACAAGGCGATAGGAATAGGCTTTGACTCCACGAAAGATGAGATTTTCAAAAGGAGCAGACCTAAGAGTGGCTTTTCTCCGAAGGCGAAAGAAGTGGTGAGTGTTTCCTCTAACGCTTGCTAACTTTAGCTGACCAGACTAGAACCGATATAAACTATTTCAATTTAATGACAGCGATAACCTGATATGTGTTAAGACAAGGTTTTGTGCTGCTTTGAAGAGGCAGTAATACACTTATTGCAGACTTATTTTAAGTGAAGTAATATTTGGCATATTTTCCGCTGTACACTTCGTATCAAATGTTCGTAGTTAGCATAGCAAGGCACCGTTTAAATACAGACTGTGCATGAAGGCAGCATGGTAATGTATGAAAGAAAGCAGCTGTCAATACAAATCCTTTAGCGTTATTTATAAATGTAATGTTCTCATACGCAAAATGCACGGTATCTACAGCAATACATTGGCACATTACTCGTAAGTGCACTTTTCTGCCTCTAAAATTTAAGATTCTAACTATCTGAATTATAGAAATGTGTATGTGGTAACAAAAATGGCACATTAATACGAAGGACTATGTGGTAGAAAAATGAAATAGGTCGATACTGTAACACTCTAAGAACTGGAAATTGTGTTCTCAGGGATATATTTTATTGTTTACAAAAAAATCTCTATAATTAATACTGTGCTGCACTATTAGATACTAAATACTATATAAAAAATGTGTAGAAAATACAAGAAGCATGCATTAAAAAGATGGCAGGTAAAGATGGCAAGCTGACATCAGGGATAGCAATTCTCTCTCTCTCTCTCTCTCTCTCTCTCTCTCTCTCTCTATTTCTCTCTCTGTTATTTTTAAGGTCGACATTGTTTTCTGATATGTATTGAGATGATATGTTTATGTGGCTTTATAGAGATATGTAGACTTTGGTGTCCTTCTGCTCTAGTAATTTCAAACAGTCATGGAATATTTGTAACAACAGAACTGTGACAGATAACACTGTCAACATAAAATCAAAATCCTATGGAATATGTTAGCTTATAGTATAATATGCAAAGTTGATGTACAGGTCTTTGTTTTTTCCCTGATACCACTTGCTGTACCTCAGATATTTGCATTTCCTTACACTACTCACCAGTCTGATAATCAGTGCACATAAAAAAAAAAACCCAAATCAGTCTTCCTGATCATAAACTGATCGTAAATGAAAGTTCACTCTTAACTGCATGTCACAGATGTATTGTCATTCTGTGTATTTAAAAACAAACTCATTGCTACAGACTGTCACCAATGGGACTTCCTTGCAGGATCTGTCTTCAAGTCTGAAAGATGAAACGCGTTAAACAGGAGAACTCGAAACAGGCTGTATCATGAAGCCTTGAGTAAGTGCGTTTAGCTACTGTCAGCAGGATCCTGGCATACCGACATTTAGCAGAGTTACGTTGCGGTTGCTCCTGTTATGTGTCATGAATAAGAGACTGATCCAGTTAAGTTGCTGTGTTCAAATTATTTGAGTCAGTCTGAACAAGACCAAGTGCATTGTCCACTATGTCCGCAATAGAGTAATTATAACCTCAGCACAGAATTATCATTTGCCATTATTGTGTCCTGAAGTGAGATCTGATTAGACAGAATTCCAAGTCCTGCTCAGTGTTAGCAGAGGATTTGTTTTAAAAAAAAAAAAAAAAAAAAACTGAGTCAAAGATTCAGACTCAGCAGTTTAGAGAAGAACTTTCTGCTAACTCAATGGTCACTCCTCCCCCAACACATCAAGGTCTGGACTTTAAGTTGTACCTGATGTCTCCAAACACAGCACCTCTGCACAACCAGGTTTTTGTAATGTTCTCTTCCACTGATATTAGAAATGGTGGTTTAATAAAAGCAGCGGTGCTGATTCAAAGAAACCAAAACCTATCCTGTGGTGCCTTCCCTCCTGTGTTGCAGATATCATCTGAAATCATCTCAGTGAAGCAGCTTTTGTAGAAATTGAAGTTGCTAGTTGGAATGTCCTGACTGCTTACAGTTATGTCGCGGTTTTCACCCACATATCCCCCAACTCATATAGCCATTCTTCTCTCTGCGCAGCCTGACATAGGCATCATTTTTTTGTGCGAGTCCTCTCTTCACATATATGATTCCATAAACATGCTGCAATAACATTTTCTTTCGGCTCTCGAACAATTTCTTGGGGAAAGCCGATCCTCCCAAGAGCCAGTGATTAAAGGTGGAAGATCAAAACAGAGAAAATATTAAATTAGGTCCCCAGTAACAATGTTGACGGCCGGCACCTAATGCACAACAGATGTGGGTACCCTTCAAGACATGCATAACTCTCCAAGTTCCCACTGAAGCTTCACAAAAATAGAAAGAAAACATCAAAGTTGACAAATATACAGTGGTCCAGGGAGGCTTTTTTCCACTAAAACGTTGCTCCAGGAGAAAGGAAATGCAGCTTTTTTAAGCCAGTGCAAAAAAAGGCTTGATTGACTAATAAGAGGGCCAGTGTTTCAGGGTGGGGTTTGGTCGGGGGAATCTTTTACCTCATAGGGGTCGGTTTGGGGCACTGTGATCTTCATTTCACCGCTCACCTCGTCTCTCTCCACAGCATGCTGCCCTTCTCAAGTTTAAATGGAGGAGGTCACTCTAAAATTGTTAAATTGTGTGTAGAAAATAGTGCCTGGCTCCCACTGTGCCTCTAGTATTGGTATTCCAAAATTGGCTCCTTCTCACAGTGTTTTCTTTGAAAGCCTGAAAAGTGTGGCCATTCGCCAGCACTTAAAAGTATGTTGTGCTATTGGTGGGGGCTCTTCCCTATGACTTTCACAGTGAAATAGTATGCTCATACATTCTCATAACATTTTGTTTGATTTTCAAGGATCTGGTTTATTTAATATTTGTCTTAGTGATTAAGAAAAAAAGACCAAAATATTTTTAAAAACGGTGGAAATTTCATCCAAATTATGTTTTGGGGAATGACTTGAGACTGAGCAGGCCCATATGTCAGATTATATCAGACTATGGTCATGAGAGACAAATATGATCCCACTGAATTATCATTGGGTGTGTTCAAAGGATCAGTGATTTGCACACATAAAATTTCAAAGTTGGAGACCGAACTTTGTGGAATAATTATGGTCATATGTGTGGTGTCCTTCGATAAGTTACAGCTAAGGCTGCAATGAATTATTATTTTCATTGCTGATTAGTTTGTCGATTCTTTTCTCAATTAATCCATTTGTAATTTGGTCAATGAAATGTCCAAATGGTGTAAAAATGTAGATCAGTGTTTTCACTTGAAGACACCACCTTTAAATGCCTCGTCCACATCCCAACAAAAAGTATATTCAATAAAGTGAGGAGGAAAGAAGATAGAAAATACTCAAATTTGACAAGCTGCAATGAGAAAATTGTGTTTAAAATGAGTCAAGCTGAGTTAATAATTTAGTTTACAATGAATTGAATAGATACCAACTAATCAAATAGCCTAACTTGTAGTTTTAGATGCTTTTAATGTCTACTAGAGCATATAAAGCACAAGTTTGGAAGTAAATCATTTTTGTGGCACTATTTATGAAGGTTTTTAAGAGAAAATCTGTGGTAGTCTACTCACTGTAAAATAGACAGTGAAAGTTTTTCTCATTTTTTACTGTAGTCACACTATTCTCACCTGCAGCTCTCTAAAGCAGCATCATACTAACTCAGTGTTTTAGCCACAGGGAAGTGATTTGCAGGGATCAGCCTGAGATGAACAAGATGCTAAATGGTCTCTTTACCAGTCGACCTAATCTCCTCACTATTTTCTCATGAAAGCCAGGCAAATTGAATTTTGAGGGATCCGCTGTCAGGCCAGGGCACAGTCTTTGACTTTGTTTCACTGCGTGCAACAAAATGTTTCTGCATGATCAATCAACGTGAAAATAAAAGAAGAAGAAGTGGTGAAACATAGGTTTACATTTGTATGTCAAACTCTAAACCAAAGGATGGACACCAGATACTCTGCAGACTAAATTGTTTAAGTGGAACAAAAGTAATGGTGAGCTCAACAGTCCAGGCTCAATTTAAAGCCAACATGTAGCAGCAAAACAACTGCAGCAGCTGCAGACAGTTTCTGAAAAGAGAAATCCTACTTTTTGAACTTTACATTCACTGAAATTCTGCAAGTACATATGACTACACATTACTGCCGGGCCAACTTCACCGGGGACTCCCAACCATGAAACGACAACAGATGTGCGCTCGTCTGCACAGAGAGGTGGCCTCACTAAAAGACACTTTTGTTCTAGATTAAGATCTTAGTTGAGTACAGCATGGGGTATTAATTATGTATTGTCATTTAACATTGTGTCCATTGCATCAAGTGGAGCTAGAGCAGATAATGAGATTTAAATAGCCTACAGTAAACACATTGTTTGAGCCTTTCAGTTGTGGTCACCATCCTTCTACAGTAGATGAAAGGAACCTTGAACGGTCAATAGAAAGAGTCTGTAGACTGTCCATGTTCCTGTTTTAATGAGGCTTTACTATTACAGTGTTGTTAGATCATACTTTAGACTGTATATAAGGAAGGACATAGTGATGCTCTTCCCTCCAACTGTGTAAAAAAGAAGCCAAAATCCCACAGTTACACAATTTGGGATGTCAAATGCATGTGTAGTCCACCTGATTGGTTCCAATCTGCACATCTGTTGGATTCTGGACTGTGATTGGCCATTACATCCATTTCTGTAATATTTTATAAACTGATTAGAAAGATGACAATTTGAAAAACCAAATTTGCCCGATGAAATCTACCTAAAAATCACCTTGAAAAATGTATTGAACAAGCACTTTTGGTTCTTATTCCAGCCTGTCTGGAATATGCAGAAATTAACATATATCTTATAGCTTTGTGTCTTTATTCCTCCAAATCAGTCATGTCTCAGATGTTGATAGGGTCATTGTTTTGCAGAAATTTACTATCAGTGATTGAAATATCATGTCGCATTCAGCTCTTTGTCTGGAAGCTTCTGATTTTGCGGACGTAAACACGTTCCATAACATAATAGGGGATCAACAGAATTATTTTGCAGAGTGTTTTTATCAGTGATGTGGTTTATTGGTCTTTAAATTTTTCCTTGGTGAAAGAACGCTGTGCTATTTTTGATTGAAGTCACGAAGTCTGAAGTTTGAAACAAATAAGACCGCCGGCATTATGACTAGCATGCAGGTGAAGAAGAAGAAACTGCTGGTTAAGAGAAAGGATCAAACCTGTAGATTTCCCTTTTCATCAGACAGTGAGAGAGATATAGCTACAGAAACACACCCAGGAAACATTACCTCTATTTATTCCTATTTATTCTGTGTCATCCATGGTTTTTGTGAGTTCAGCCTCAGTCTTTACATCTGTTTCTTATGAAATTGATGGTTGAAATGTGATTTGGTTGCTTTGAGATGAAACAGTGTACTTTCCATTGAAATCTTTCCAAAAAAAGGCCTACGAGGCCTGTCACGCTGCCTGTGTCACTAGTGCAATTCCTTTGTAAACTCCAGCAGCAGGACATTTGCCTCTTTTCTTCCCTATACACCTGAGAGGAAAAAGACAGCACAGTGATGGTCTTTGCTTTATATTACTTAAAACATAGTGTATGACGTATGATTCACATATGCACAGCTAAATCTCTGATGAATCTACGGTTTAGAGTTTCCATAGCATAAAAAATGCAAATCTTGCTTGGGTTTGTAAGTTGACATTTTCTATTAAAGCAGGATCAAAAATAAATAAATGCACGCAAATACTGCTGACTACAGCTTTAAATGTAAATTAATTATCCCGCAGTAATCAAAACACGCTAATGCAACTTAAATATATGTCAAAAAAATTCAAAGACCCTTTTTCATAAATAATCTGTAAAGCTTTGTTTGACTTTGTTTGTTTATAGAGCCGACTAAAGCATTGTAACTGTGAATCGACATAAGGGGACAAAACCATACCCATTAAAGAGACAGACATAAACATGATAATAAAAGCAACATGTGGCACAGTCTTCTCCACTTAAGCATCCTTTCTGTATCAGACCCACATACCTAAACACAACATAGCATGGCGTCAGTATGGATAGCCCTCGGTCAGGACACACAGGGGCTTAAACCAAAGCAGAGCAGTCATCATCAAATTCTGTCAGTTACCTGGATTTAACAAAACAAAGAGCCATCCAAGCTTTTTAGAAATCTGCTAGCTAAGCCTTTTCTCTTTTCTTCCTCATAATAATCCCCCCTGATGGTTTGTTTGGGCTCAGTTGGGGCTGGAGGGAAGCAAGGGGAAGGAGAAAGTGAGGAGGTAAAGTGGGGGTCTTTGATGATGACGAGATTAGATGTAGCCCGGCAGACTGTCTCCTTCTGCCTTCGCTGCGAGCTCTGCCTCACACACACCTATGCGGCTGCACGTATACACTCACATGTACCTCCATACACACATATAGGTTTAGCCACATGCACAAGGCCACCCCCTTCCTCATTGTTGAGGAATTACTTGCTCTTTAGGGTCTTAAGTTACAAGAGCAATTGATCCCTCTGACCCCCTGCAAACCCTGGAGGTTGTGCTGGGAATTTGAGCTCCAATGTATACACACAGGAGACGGCTCAACCCCCAGAGCAGCACTCTTGACACTCCCCTGCAACCTCCCAACACACAAACGCACAAAAACACACACTGTGATTCAGCAGGATCCAATACTGGGGATTTAGCACTGCCTGCTGGTCAAAAATGTGTAATACAACAAACATACAGCTTTTGATGAAACCGTAAAGAGGTGCAACTGAAGCCAAGTCATAAAATAAGCAAAAAAAATGTAGGTTATTGTAAAAATAAATATTGTTCACGCTATGTAAGAGATTATTCTTTCCACTTTGTGGCCTCGCCAAAGATAGCCTTAAAAAATGCAAAAGTGCCTGAGAGAATAATGTGCTCTCACAGCAGTTCTCCAGCCTTATACATATGTATTTTACCACTAAAGCTGGTTTCACTTGACGACTGGGAGCTGAAGACATGAAAACATATGATTATGACAACAAGAGTAGTAGCCAACAATTATTTTCATTTCATTGTTGCGTAAATTATCCCTTAAATGATTCATCAATTATCAAAAACACGATTATGTCACATCTTTAACTACAAATACCCTGGGCAACCCTGGTTCAACACCAGACATCTTAAGTATTTCATGGTTTTTTGTTTTGTTTTTTTTAATTTTCAAGGCAGCATTTCAAAAACAAATCCGTTCATTTGTTTTCTTTGATGCATAAATGAATAAATACAGAAAAGATACTAGACCCATCGTCATGTATCAGCAAACATATTGAGAGAAGAGAAAAGGAGGGAAACGTTAACACTGATTGTTCAATGTACCTATTCTAATTGTATGTTGGGTAGTTGTGGTTAAAATATAGAAAGTCAGCATCAATACTCACACCTTAGCTTTGATAGCAGTTTCTAAGCGATCATGTTTCAATACCAATTTTCCATTTTAACCAAGTAAAAATTGCGGTACACCTTATAGTATGAATCTGTCTATTAAGAGTTTATTAACATATCATCAATGAAAATGTATACAAGCTGTGAGTGCTGTATACACAAACACTGATGAGATTTACTCTTAAGGTGTTGAAATTTGATTTCTATTCATGACTTTTTTTGATGCTCGACCGTATTTAAACTAGAGCTGCAGCAATAAATTGATTAGTTGTTAATTGTTAAATTATTCAACAACCATTTTGATAATTATGAGGTTGCTTGACACATTTCTAAATTCTCTGTGGATTCTGCACTATGAATATTTTCTGGTTTCTTTCTTCCTCAGTGAGAATAAACGGAATATTTTTGGGTTGTGGTGCAAATGGCTTTTGGAAATACTTTTCCACCATTTTCTGACATTTTATAGACCACAAGATGAATGAAAATAACAGCCAGATTAGATGATAGTGAAAACGATCCTTAGTTGTAGCCCTAAGGTAACGTCACTTGGTGCCATGAAATTATTAAAGGTCAGTACCCAGGAAAATGTATAACAAACAAATATTTCATTTAGCTCTTACATTTTATATTATAATAGTGTTAATAGTTTTCACAAAGACGCTACATAAAACTGAGAACATTTGAAAGACTTTGAACCTGAAGAAACCGTCTCTTCTTCCTTGAACCCCCTTCAAGCTCCTCTGCTCCGAACAATTAACTCTTGACCTCAAATAATTGTATTATTATAAGAGTCTGCCTGCCTTAACAGCTCTTGCCTGAGTAAGCCCTTGCCTCGCGGCAGCTTCATACGTCACTGAACTACCGTCTGAACCAGAGAAGGAGTTGAAGGTTTCTAACAAATTGCCAGGCTCTGTTTATCTTGACGCCTTCTCACTCCATTGAAAAACTTGTCGTCTTTCAAACGTCAGCTCAAATAAAACACTGCTTCAGGTCAGCATGATGCTCGCGATGGATATTTGGAGACATTATTAGACTGCTGGTGCCAGGTTACTCCTTTACCGCTAGGGCAATTTGATAATTGAGGCTGTTAGACTGAAAAGACTGAACGCCGAAGACAGCGTCGTTATGCTATCAAAATAATCTCCCACGCTCAGGGGTCGCTGTCACAGTCAAAGTCATTGTGTCATTTTTCAATCCTCGGCTTGTCTCAGTTCAGTCTTCTTGCGAATCTAACAGAGCCTGCTGTGTGAGCGTTCACACCCACTCGTACTCTGCCAGCGGAGCTCTGTGGACAGGGAAGCAATTTGGTCTGTTTTAATATTTGACTGAATTACGGGAGCAAATATTGGATTGAACCAAGTTTCCTCTGGTTTGCCTGTGCACACATACACATGGACATTTTCTTGGTGATGAATAGTAACACATCATGAATTTAAAGCTTATTGGAGATCGCTCTGTCAGTGCTCTGTTTGCAGCAGCTCATGGTTTTATTTATGAGAGCCGCTTGACGAGGAAATTGCAAGTTTGATTTTAGTATGTCAGAGAGTTGATGAATTGTCAAAAGTAAATATTGAGAATTCACAAAGATAGATGTATATTGGTCGCCTGTCACATTTAATAAACACTAAATTATACATTTACCCTGGCTCTTTCTGCATGTAGTAGGCAGAAAATAGTTTCCTGGTACACATCTGAAACCTCTTTCTTAAGCCGTGTTGACATGGTTACTGTATTTGAAGGAGCAGCTGAGGCATTGCATTTAAAGAGACTCATTGACAAGAAGGTAATGAAGTCAAATAACGCATCTTCTCACTTTATCTTGGCAGATCACAAACATCACCAAGCTCAAAGACTTTCTGCTGCAACACAGGAAAGATTATGTGAGCGCCGGAAGGTAAGTCTCTCCAGACGCTTGTTATAATCCAACACAATCAACAACAACAGCAGCTGTGAAAACCCGCAGAGGAGGATTGCGAACGGGTGAGCGGCTCGATTTTAGACAGAATTCAGAGGAGGTCATGAGTCAGGGCCGGCTGAACGGGACAGTCAGATATGTGTCTGGGTATGCATGTGTGCAGGCAGTTCTGCAGGGGCTGTCTGCTGGCACAAGGTCAGCTGCGAGTAGGGTGGTCTGTAGCAACAGGCTCCAGTCTAATTGTCTGGAATAATTGAGCTGCAACCAAGTGGAGAACAAATCACGCCCTGGGACTAATCCAGGCCTTCCTCCCCTCAAGGCCCCTCTGTGTTCTCTAGGTGTGGGTGTGTGAAGTAGCTGGTGTTTAGTTAGGCTCGTTGATAAAACTCCAGCAGAACGCATTAACTGAACGTTGCGTATGTCATCCGGTGGAGTTTGTAGTGTTGGGAAAATCCATCAAGACGTCTCATCTAGTCTCGACCTCAACATAAGCTGTTCCTGTCTCCCAATTTTCTTATCAAGTTTCTTTCCCTCCACACTTTGACTTCGTCTGACAGAATAATTAGGGGCTACGGATTACAACTGAATTCACTTGTATAATTAGTATCAGCTTTTCTTTCTAAGTTTACTCTAGCTTCAGTTCAAGTAAAAACATGTTTGATTAAAGTGGATTACAATTAGAGCTGGCACATGTCCCAATATGCAGTTTGTTTTTTGTCTTTTAGTGTTTTTGTCAACATAAGACAAAATGTGTGATTTTTTTTTTTTTTTTTTTTTTTTTGTACTTGATTTTAGTTATCATTATATTTTTAATGTTCTGCCACTAGATTTCTGAAATGTCCTGTTTGAAAAGTGTTATGATTATAAAGAACAGGTCAAAACTGCAATTTTGCATCATTTTCTCGTTGAATAAGAACTTATATTTCACTTATGTTCTTTGCCAGTGTAAATGGAAATAGCATTAACAACATAAGCACTAAACCGCAAAATCAGAGACTACAAGTGTGTTTTTGGTTGGTTACATCTCTCTTTGACGTCATTTGGTTACAAATGTTCTACCACTGTCATGCTTTATATAAAATGGTGGGATAGGCTGCTTTAACACTGGGACGTGACAGGCTGTGGTTTCTACTTATTAGTCTTAAATGGCATCATGCTACCATGTATCACCTCCTTATTAAACTGGTCTCATAGTCATTATCCAACATGTTCTAGCAGTCAGCTAAAGATCAATGTTCCATGGGCAAATACTAAAAATATCTGGAACATTTTACACCATGCAGTAACATTATTGTACCATTATTGTACTTCGTCTTTGAATTTAGATGTTTCTAGTTTTGTTCTGTTATGCTCACTACTTTGTTGAATAAATGTATTTGTATGATTTTTGTCTTGTTACGTCATTTAGAAATAGTTTTAAATCACCGTCAAATACCTGCTTTGTTCCACTTTTAAGCAAGACATAGTTTTTAGCCGTTTCTAAAAATAAAAATACCAATACATATTATTACATTTTAGTTTATATTTCTGGTCATTTTGCCCAGCCCTTATCATCAGTGCAGGTTTCTGTGCATCTTAAATAATTATAAATACTAAAACCATGTATGAATGTTACAACTTAATACACTCTTCATCTGTACCTTGTGTTCTTTGTTGAGTGTCACTGTCTAAACAGGCCACCAGAGGGAGACATAATACCTAAATATAAAAAAAAAAAGATTGACTGATATGTATTACATGGCTCTTCCTTCAGGGAGTTGAGGCATTTCTTAATTTATGTGGGCTTTTTGTGTTTCAGTCTCATTGTGCAAATGTTTTTCAGCTTTATAATTAAACTCTGAATACATTGCGGTAGTCGCTTTGTTTCCAAAATAGAATTAAAAATGGAGATTTCAAGAAAATTCAGTTCAGTTAAGAATAAAATATTTAATAATTGAAATATCAGCTCAAATGGGTCAACTGAAAGAAAACCAGAACAGTCGGAGTGTTTTTCAGGTTGCAGGTGCACTTTGAACATAAAACCTAATTTACCAAGATCCTCCGGCACCACAGCGGACCACAATAAAAGACAGAACCATAGCAGAGTAAAAGACCAGTAAATTGTAGGAATTCTTCGTCTAACATACCTCACAGACAGGGTCAGTTCAGGTCAGTTGTTAGCAATGTTGTTAATCTTTTTAAGAACTGCTTCAAGGCGCCCAAGTGGCTCGGCTGGTTGAGTGGGCTTGACTCAGGGCCGTACAATTAATCAAATCACAATCATACTCACAATATCAGCCCGTTCAGTAATGTAATCATACAAGTGTTCATTTTGAAGGTCCAGATTCAGGAGGATTTACAGTCAACTAATTTTAAAAAAGGGAAATAATACACACAGCCTCTGTTGTGTGGTCTTATTTTAGTTAAAGTGACACTGAGCAGTGAAGGGTACACAATGAAAGTCATACTTGTATGCATATATAACATGACATCAAGGGCATATCCATGGGGGGCGGGGGGGGGGGGGGCAGATCAGAGCCTTGCATCCCCACCCCCACCCATAACTTCTGTGCTCTTAAAACTGTACATGTAAAAACAGATAGCCACTATTGTCCTCAAGCTTCCCAAAGCATTGAAACTATAACTTGACCAAAAGTGGTTTAATAATGTTTTATGATCAAGCTCCACTATATCTTGAAGGCAATTATTGAATTTTTGACAGAGCAGAACTTTTATTTGATGCAGTTTTGTTCCCGATGTGCTTTAACACCTTGGCAGTGTGTTGATGAAATAGTTTAAAAGTATTGTTGTCGATCTTTTGTTGCATGTGTTTACATACATACCTCCCTCACATGCCACCACATGTATAACTTTCTAAATAAGCCACTTCATGACATTTCTAAACGACAACCAAAAAAGAAAACTCAACTCATAATTACATAATTACAGTATTACCCACAATATCACAATACTGACTCAGGCACTGACTATAATAAAGGTCAACCCATAGGGGATTTCTAAAGGCTGATATGATGACAGCTTGAAGTAGAAGCAAGCTGATAACCATTTAATCAGCCAATGTCACCCCCAGGTAGAGCTAGGCAACCACATTAATCACATTAATTTGATTAATTGGCATAAGCTCCAGCCTCCTGTGACCCTCCAGAAGATTAAGTGGCGGCAGAAAATGAATGACTAAATGAATAACTGTGTTTTGCTTTCTGAAAATGCTGACAAATTCCTGAATTGTGAGATTTAAATTATTCCTCTAAAGCCTACAGGGTGGGGAAGCAAAATTTACAATATTTTGAGGCAGGGATTGAAAGACAGTGTATGACCAATTAGTTTATTGAAAGTCATGAGAATTTATTTGCCACAAGAAAATTTACATAATAGAAAATGTTTTTATTCTATGTGTCCTCCTTCTTTCTCAATAACTGCCTTCACACGCTTCCTGAAACTTGCGCAAGTGTTCCTCAAATATTCGGGTGACAACTTCTCCCATTCTTCTTTAATAGTATCTTCCAGACTTTCTGGTAATAGTTTTGCTCATAGTCATTCTCTTCTTTCCATTATAAACAGTCTTTATGGACACTCCAACTATTTTTGAAATCTCCTTTGGTGTGACGAGTGCATTCAGCAAATCACACACTCTTTGACGTTTGCTTTCCTGATTACTCATATGAGCAAAAGTTTCTGAAAAGGTATGGATAATAGTGTTAGGTATGATTATGACATCAATATATGTTTGATTTCAAAACAATTGACATAGTGCCTGCTGAGAAAAAAACAACTAAATGTTCATTGTAAATTTTGCTTCCCCACCCTGTACTCTACTCAATAAAACATGAAAATGCAGCTTGTTATTAATCATTGAGAAAAAGGTTTCTTTAGTGATAAATAGTATATAGAAAATTAGTTTTTCTCATGTTTTCTCTTAAGTCTACGTTTAATTAAAAATCCTTATTTTTTTGTGCTATATTGAGCTATTAATTGAGCAGGTTAGTATTAACCACTGGCCACTATCTCAGATAAGTTCTACGGATAGCTTTTAAAAGGTCCCGTCTACACTGATTAATCTGTCTGTAGAATAATAATTGTGTCCAAAATGCATATATACGATTCAAAGTCTCATGTCTTTCACAGCCTCATCTCATCAGACATCAGCCGTATGACAGACAGTGAACGAGATCAGATCGACCAGGATGCTCAGATCTTTATGAGGACCTGCTTTGAAGCCATCAAGCAGCTACGCAATGAAGGTGTGTGTCTGTATTGCTACGCACCACAGGAAGTCATCACAAATATGAAATGAGCACCGCACAGATAAGCCAGGTTTTTTTTAATTGCATAGAAGTGACTTGAATTCCTTTTATTGTCATTGTACAATGAAGCACAACAAAATTTGGAGCATTAATAGTAATATAACATGCATCAATAATGAGGTGTATGATACTGGACATTTACTTTGTTCAGTTGAAGTTGTCTCACAAACACTACTGTGCAAAAGTCCAAGGCCAAAAAAGTTATGACCACACATACAGTGTATTAGGCAGAAATGGAGGAACAGGGTGTGTAAAAAAAAAAATAAATAAATCAAATAAAAACAGGGTGTGTAATATTCCAGCAGACGTAAAAGCGATGCCATGAGCCTCCTGCTGCCCCCACATCCCAGAAAAATTTTGGACTGGGGGGTAGTGTATGATAGAAAAATTCTGTGATACACATTGAGACAAAAGATGGAGTCACTGGATTCTGGAATCAGAAGATTTTACTTGCAAGGAGTCAAGTACATACCGCGAGATGCAGCAGTTGACTGACTAACAACAGGAAGTTTAAGATCTTATGAAAGAACATGAATATTACAACCATTGGACCAAGTGTACAAATATAATGACGTTGATCAAGTTCACCATTGGCTTAGGTATTCAAAACACAGTGATGCATGGGTTCAGTGACTGCATTTGTACTCTTCTCCCACCTACACTATGGCCTGATCTCCTCAAGGGCAGCAGGCCACTCTGGTCCCAAACGGGATGGAAAACAAGCAGATAGCGAAGAAATGGTAGACATATCCTGAGTGGATATGTCTGGGCATTCTTACAGAATATGTCATCATAACCCATCCATGACTCGTGCTCTGGACACCTGGTGTTTACAGAATATAGTCTAATATTACATTTTTCAAACAGTGTACAGTATTCCCAGCTGAAAAACAAATTTGTACGTACACGGGGTCTTTACATGAGTTACCCCCATTGACAAACACTCTAATAGCCCAGCCACTTGCATTTTGACATGGTCATACCCGTGACTAGGTAAGACAACAATATATTGATAATTAACACAGCTTTGAGCAAGCCATGCACCATTTTTTTGGTCGTGCTTTTTGCAAATCATGCAAATCACAGGTGCACGGCCCACTGCCTAATACACTATACACATATGCATTTCTCTGTCTCAGTATTAAGATCCAGTACGAGTATATATGAAGCATGCACAGCAGTAACAACAGACGTGTTTGGGAAACAACAGTTTTGATAAACCAAAGTGGTAGTTTGTAGTGTGACCTCCCTTTGCACTTAACATTTTTTTAACCCATTCAAACATGTTATGAGGTATCAGGTTTCATTTAACACAGATATTTCTAATTGTGCTGCTTCTTATCATGGGGACAGTATTTACATTTAGAACCCATTTAGTTAAAGTTTTTTTGTCTTGTGGACATATTTACAGTATTTTCTTGTTGTATCTAAAGAAAAGAGAATGAGAAATAAATGTGCATAATCATTTCATCACTGAAAAAACGAAGCAAGAGGTGGCCTAAGACTTTTGCACAGCACTTTACCTTTATCACACACAGATATGTAAGATTTTCTACATAAACATATGCATGTCTTTATTCTTAGCCTGTGTTCAATAGGTGATATTAATGCAGAAAAGGAAAAACATTATATAGTGTTACTGACTGTAGTCTTATCCCATGCATCCCCTGTTTTTTTGTTGTCACTGTAGCTGAGAAGCAGGTGACGTCAGCTCAGATAAAGGAGCACAGAGGGGCAGTGCTGGACCTCATTGAAATGTATCTGAAAGGTAATTTTATGCAACTCATTACCATTTAGATTGTACGTGTTGTGAGATTTGGTGGTTCAGGGATGCATGGTGTTATACAGAAACACCGTATGTGAAATCCCTGGACCGGAAAAGACAAGAGAATAATGACATCATACGTCCACATACACTTTTCAGGAGTTTGTAAACTGTACTCAGAGCAGAGAGCGATCCGAGTCAAGAGGGTGGTGGATAAGAAGAGACTGTGAGTAAATACCTCATTGAAGTCATCAACTGCATATTTATCTGTAAAAGTTTAGCAAAACCTAGTCAGATTCATATGTTTTCATTGTGGTCATTTCAGGTCACGGTTGATATCAGACCACCACCACCGAGAGGAGAAACCGGTGGAGGTGGAGCCGACAGAGGAGAAGGCTGTAAAGGACGACAGCACTGGTAAGTCAGCGCTTTACTGCATTTTATTGTATTTTTCTGCAGAACATCAATTTTCCCCAGCAGCTTCAAATGCACTCCAAGGGTAGCACATCAAAATAACGGCTCAGCATTAATTCCATGCATCCTTAAAAAGTATGAAACAGTGGCCAATCCAAATTCTTCATTTTAGGCCATAAAGTGTCTTAAATATTTAATTTGACAGTTCCTAAAAAGTTGGTAAAAAAAAAAAAAAGTCACTGTTTCTTTTACACACTTGGATAACTTCACTCTTGCTTTTAAATGTGTTTTGGGAGAAATTAGATTAGACCACACTGAAACAAAGCAACAACTATAAAACATAGAAACAGGATCTGTCAATCCAAAATGTCCAGCCCAGCTATGAACAGATTCACTATTCAATTACAGTTCAGCTGTCAACAAGTAACAAAGAATGACCCTCAGTGCATCTCAATGTATTTTATCCTCAGTTTTTTGTTTTACTGCGCTTTGTTATTTGTTCATCAGCTAATACAAGCAGTCAGATGAATCTCATCTTCCTTCTATTTAGTGAGCACTTCAGATTAAGCTACAGCTAGTTTTAATATAAACAGCTGCATCTGTTGAAGACAGTATGTGTTCATTAAAGACATTACTACTTCTAGACTTAATATATTGAAATGATTTTTGTTAGCAGGAGTTTAATATACAGGGGTTGGACAAAATAATGGAAACACCTTAAAAAATCAACAAAATATAATTTAATATGGTGTAGGTCCGCCTTTTGCGGCAATTACAGCCTCAATTCTCCTAGGTATTGATTCATACAACTTGTAAATTGTTTCCAAAGGAATTTTAAGCCATTCTTCAGTTAGAATACCCTCCAACTCTTTTAGAGACGATGGCGGTGGAAATCGACGTCTTACTTGAATCTCTAAAACTGACTGTAAATGCTCAATAATGTTGAGGTCTGGGGACTGTGCCGGCCATATGAGATGCTCAACTTTATTACAATGTTCCTCATGCCATTCTTTGACAATTCTAGCTGTATGGATTGGGGCATTATCATCTTGAGGTGAAGGTGTTTCCATTATTTTGTCCAACCCCTGTAGGTAAGCACAAGATCTTGCTCCAGAATTTCAAGTGTCTGAAGTCAGTTGAAAATAAAATAAAGTAATAAAAATTGAGAACTTTGTTTAAATGCATTACATTTGCAGGAGAACTCTGCATATATTATATTATTTTGTGTTCACACACGTACTCAGGAGTTTCCTTTATATTCTTTGGACTTTTTTAAACCAGTTTGAAGATCTTATAGTAGGTTCTACATTGTTTTTATACTGGCCTTAAGATGTCTTAAAAATCTACTGAAACTCTGTTCAGGATGATGTATTGAAAAGTCCAAAGTGAGCAATATATATATTTTTATTTGTTGTTTGTCCTTTCAGTGGAGAAGAGTGTGTCCGAGGTCCTGGATAACACTGTCAACCCGTGGGAGGAGGGCCGAGTGGAGGATGAGCTCTCCCCGGAGGAAATCCAGATGGTAAAGCACATCAGACATCGTCACATACTCATCATACCTTAAAATATATAAAGATGTAGAATTCACAGGCTTACATTGAATATTCAGCCACCTAGTTCATAACAGTCACTTAACTGTTCATATGTCACTTTACTGATGCCACTTCATTGTTTTATTTATCCTCCCCAACCTCTGCTGTTTGTATTCACAATGTATTTTTATGGTTATATTGTATTTTCTATATTTTCTATTTTTTTCTACCATGTTCCTTGTGACTCCATGGGCCCTAGGCCGTTATAATGTCAGTTTTCTGTATGTGCTGTACATGTGGTAAAACTTACAAATACAGCTGACTTTGACTTGATTTTGACTATAAAATGTAGAGAAATTGAAATAAGTCTAAGGCTACGTTCAGACTTCAGGCAAATGTGGCCCAAATCTGATTTTTTTTTGCCCATATGTGACCTGTATCTGATCTGTTAAAGACAGTTCGAACAGTAAAAATCTGATTTTTTTTTTCAAATCCAACCCAGGCCACTTTCATAGGTGGTCTTAAATCTGATACCTGTCTGATATTTTGCAATGCGATTTCCACCTGAACGGCCAGGTCACATTCATCCGACCTTTACATCATTGAAATTTGACAAACATCACAACTCTGCATCCCAGGAGGAGGAGCGTCAGGAAAAGCATATTTACTTCCATAAACACAGTGTGTGCCTGCGTGGTCACGTATTATGTTAGGACCTCTTTTGTGCATGTGGATCACTTCAGGGTCACATTCAGTTCATACTCAAAATTGATAGAAGTTGCATTTAATTTGTGATATGAACGAGCACACACAAAAAAAATCGGATTTTAACAAAAAAAATCATGTGCATTGAGACCTGCTGTCTGAGTTATATGATGATGTTCCAACTTTTCATTGCATAGTATCATTACTACTATTGCATTACTGATGAAGATGTTCTGTGTGTTTCTGTCCAGTTTGAGCAGGAAAACCAGAGGCTGGTTAGTGAAATGAACAATCTGGTCGATGAAGTCAGGTGAGTTTCCCGAAACACAGGTTTCTTTCACTTTCAGTGGTATCTGTGAACTTAACCTGCAGCTCTGTTGGTTGTTCCTCCAATGAGCTCCCAAAGGAAAATCTGTCTTGTACTTCTTACCCATAAATGAATATTAAATACCAAACCCACACATCTGCTTCTGTTTTTCATCATGACTGTCACTAGACAAGGTCGTTTTATTGTCTGTGCCTTCCAGCAAAGAAAAAGTCGGCTGAGAAAACAGATACCACAGTGTTTTATTTTTGTGAATATAAGTGTTATTGCACTAATATGGACATGTGGTTCAACTTCATTAACTTCAGATTTTATTTGTTTTATTTATTTATTTATTTATCAGGAATTTCAGAGTGGTAGAGCACAGTGTTGTAATCCAGAGACACTTTTGTATTATTGTGTTACATTATGTTACTACCTTTTCAGGAAAGTAAACAGTTCAATGACTGAATTGTCAAGTGAGATGTCACAGGAATACAGTGACCTTAAGTTTTGATGTATGTGTTAGCAGATGAAGTTAATACTGTGGGCGTTTTTTTGGCCCTGAGGTGAAAATTATCAAACACTAGAGCTGTCATAGTGATCCTTATACCATCTGTGAAGGCTTAAATACATTAAAAACATTACTTTCATGGGGTTTTTCATGATTCCTCTTCGTGCCCACCAGGCAAATCGAGGGGAAAGTGGTGGAGATCTCTCGACTTCAGGAGATCTTTGCTGAAAAAGTCCTTCAACAAGTGAGCTGAATTCTTCACCTCAAATCCACCCAGAATTCACAGTTTCAAACCAGTGATCTTCATGTCAGATAACTTTGTGTGATTTCAGGAAACAGAGATAGACAATATTCACCAGCTGGTAGTTGGTGCTACAGAGAATGTTAAAGAAGGGAATGAAGATATACGGGAGGTAACGTTCCCTCAGAGGACACCGCGCTTTTACTCCCTTTTTCCTCTGCTGATGAGTTTAACTTTTAAGTCATCCTTTTTTCTTTTTTTTTTTTTCTCTAGGCAATTAAAAACAACGCTGGCTTCAGGGTGTGGATCCTTTTCTTCCTGGTCATGTGCTCATTCTCTCTTCTCTTCTTGGATTGGTACGACAGCTAACACCACCTCTGACATGGACTCTGTAGGACAGGACACATCTGTCTGGCTCTGGCTCATGCTGGGTACGTCCTAAAAGCAGCGACGACAACACTGAGACTGAATGTACGGTTTAATGAGCCGGACCTGGTGGACAGAAAGACACATCATCATCAAATTGTTCTGGAGGATTTAGTGTTTAAGCGTGGGAAGGTCTTTAATTTTATTATCTAACAGTCTTCGTCCGGAGCTTTCAGATCAGCTTTGACATAAAAAGGCACTTCCTCCAGCTGATGCTTTCTTTAACTGGAGCTACACGTCACTGTAAAACTGACTGAAAAACAGCTTTTGGTCTCTGTTCTTTTAAACGGACGTAAATGCACTTCACCATGGGGGCTGGCATCACTTCTTTGCAGTCACGTGTGTTTAAATCGATTATAAACCTGCATCTTTCAATGACTCATTACTCCTCATTGTCACACACTGAGTTTCTTGTTTTTCAGGCAGGTACAGTTGTGGAAAAGATTATTAGACCATCAAAAGTAATCAAAAACAATGATTATGCGATCAAGTACTAACTCCTTTGTGTATCATGTGACTAAAACAGACAGAAAAGCAGACATGGAATGCCTAAAAGCACTGTTTTTGGCAGTACAGTGCCATAGCTATTGATGTAAGAACTGAAGTGATTTTGGTTATTATCAAGAAAACATGGAAAATGGATAGATATCAGCTCTGAAATTAAACTCTTATTTGCTCTTTTTGTTGTTATCATTATATTTGTCCAAACAAATTTACCTTTAGTTGTACCAGGCATTAAAATGAACAAGAAATTTAAGAAAACAAGGGTGGCCTCATAATTTTTTCCACGACTTTATGTGCAGCAGAACAGTTGATTTGACATATATCACAGTAAAACTGTACTGACCACTCACAGTCTAGTAAAACTAAGCAATACTCATAATTGTATTCTGTATCTTCTTTCTCTTACCCCAGGGATTTTATGACTGTTCATAAATTTCATATTTATGTCAAGGGTTTCAGATAGCATCAGGAGCAGCAGAAAGCAGTCGACAGAAGATTTGAGTCACAGTTTATGAGGATTTATGTATATTCAGTGCAAATCGTCCCTTCCGTCTTAATTCTAGCGAATTTGAACAATTACAAGCCTTATGTTTTGCACTGGGGATTTTAGAAGTAATGACTTTTTTTCTAAACATATAATGAGGAAATGATGTTGATGCTCATTAAATCTACTTAGATGTTGGTGTGAAATGTGGGCACTTTATTTCAGTTTTTCATTTTACATTTTTATGTAGCAAATGCACTTTAATGGTAATCATTACATTGTTTGAAAAAGGTACATGTTTTGTGACAATTTAAGTTAAATGACATACAGGAAAAAGCAACAGGACAAGCAACTACTTTTTGTCAGTTTGTTCCACTACATCAACCTAAGTCTAGTGTCTACGATGGCTACCACTAGCCATCTGTGGTGACATTAATCGGTGCCAAGCATTGCACAATACAGTGTTTTCACCAGCAATGCAAAAACATTCAATACAGAAAGTACAAAAGTTATGCAATGAAAAGTAACCACTAAATAAGTCGGGTATAGCCATCAAAAAAAGCACATGGTGTTCACAGAGTTGAAATGAGGATGGAGACAATCATTAATGCTGGTTAAAAAGACTTGATGCGTCAAATACTAAAACTCCTTACAGCACTATATGCAGAGAGCAGTATGGGCTGAATGAGAACAACGTAACTTTAAATAGTTTTTTAATCGCTGGTTAAAAGGTGTCCTCCTTGTCAAGCTTCAGTTATTCACAATATGACAGTAAAATATTTGGACACAGATGACCGCAATGGCAATATGCACAAAATATTGTTGCTTCATGAAAATACACCCTTCGCTGCTCTCAGAAGGTCTTACATGCGCAGTCAGTATTTGAAAAAGAAGGAGATTCAAAGCAAATTGTTATTAGAGTCGTGCGTGCGAGTGCGTTTAAACAAGCGCCGCAGACATGAGATGATTCACAGTCATTTCACAATCTGAGTACTAAAGTGAGTCTGTTACACGTGTATGTACAAAGACAGTGGGTGTGTGTCAGTGTTTGTATCGCTGTGGCTTTTTTCTACACGTTGGCCACTCTGTTTTGTTGTTTAAATAATAAATAACGACATATGCGATTCAAACAAACCAGGAATCCGCTCAACTGTAAGCCTCACTTTGCTGAAAACGCCACCATTACTTCAACTGATTCCCTGCCTCAGCACACGTCAGATAACCAAACTACATCAACAAGGCAGTGTAGCACCTCAGGCAACAACAGATGATCTGACCCCACAGAAAGCCACAGGACTCTGAGGTTTGCTTGAATGGCACAACCGTATTATTTATTTTTCTGCGGCGGTTGAGGCCACCTCCTGGTACCAGGTGGGTTAAGCCAGCTTCTGGGCCGTCTCCGTCTCCTGCTGGGTGACCTTCTCCTCAGACATGATCGTCATCCATGGTGATACTGACCGGGTGATGGTCTGCTTGGCTATGTTGTAGTGGTTGATGAGAGTGAAGAGGCGTCCGCGCCCCCCAGGGCCCTGAGGGGGATAGTTGCCGTACATTCCTGCTGGCATGCAGCGACCTTGCTGCTCCAAGGATGAGGAAAAGAAGAAATCAGTCAATCTGAACTAAGAACATGTAAAAACAAAGAGGCAAGAAAATGATGAGAAACTGTAATTCAGAGAACAGAAAAGGGATGGTTGACATGAGTGAGGTATCTTTTGATAAAACGTCAAATGAAAAACCAATTTCTTAACAAGCTAGAGCTTTACATTTACAATTAAATCTGTCAAAAATTTCTTTCAATTTTATGAATGATTTAGAATTTAAATGAATAGTTTTCCAACTATAAGAACTAAATACTCTTCATTTACTAAAGCACTCTGACATATACATTACTAGAAACAAACAGTTTGCAATTTTTGAAATAATTTCAATTTTGCCTTTTTTTTTTTCAGTTTTCAGAAAGAAGAACCCCAATTAGTTGAATTAATGTAATACATTGCCTAACCCTAGTACGAGCTAAGCATAATTTACTACCTACCAAACAAATACCTGTACAAATTCACTAGCTTTGTGCATAAAAGTACAAAACTATAATGAAAATAAAATATTACCCAAAAGCTATCTCCATGTGGAACCAACACAACTATTAGAGCTATAGATACAGATGAACCTATTTGATCGCTGAGGGGAACTTTACTTTTTTGATCCTCTGATTGTGAAAAATATAGATTTTTACAAGAATAATTCAGCTAATCGCAACAGTATTGCGTGTTTGTTTCATTTTTGTTGTTATTTGTTCCCCGAACTGTATCAGGGAAATAAAAAAAAATAAAAAATTGCATCTGCCTTTTCACTGGTATGTCTGTGCTGGAAAAATGTATATATTAAAATATTTTCAATCTTTCATTCATGTGGAAAACTAAAATAGTCCCATAAATGTCAAATATTTCTGCCCTAGAAAACAATATTGAAGCAAAGGCCTGCAAGCAGCAAATTCTTATAAAAAAAATAAATAAATACAATGGCATCAACACTTCACTGCTATATTATGCACAAAGAAACCCTCATTCATACAGCATTTTTATACAATGAAATAAACTGTTGCAAAGTGAAAGTTGCATCTGCAGAAAAGAATGCTGACAGAAAATTTTTAAAAAAATGTTACAATAAAAGCAATCAGAGGACAGAGGTTTTACCGTGTAGATGAAGCTGTCAGGACACGGCTGCTCGTACTGGTAGACTTTATAGACCACCAGGAACACCACACACACCAGGAAGGCCAGGGCACAGATCACCAGCAAGGTCACCTTAAGGACACACACAGCAGCTCCAGCATCAGCACCAGAAAACGCCATAAACCCACTGTATTCGTCTAAATCAGGGACCACATACAGCCCAAAATGATCTCATGTGGGCCGCACCAGTAAAAAAAGTAAAATTACATAATGGAAATGTTTACACCTCCAAACTATCCTTTAAAAACATGTGAATAACATGAACAACCACAAACAACCTTAGATTTCTTTAGAAAAGTAAGTGCAATTTCAACAATGTTATTCTTCTGTTTATCATTTACACATTTGCATCACAAGTTGCAGATCACAGTGGATCTACAAAGACAAAATATTTAATAACAGCCATAATATTGTTAAAATTACACTTAAGACATTTCAGGTCATTAATATTTGTTCAGGTTATTCACATTTTTGTGAAAGGATACAAACCCTAACCCATTTTCATGTAATTTTACACTAAAATGAAGAGAAAAATTGGAGTTGTCATTATTTCTAGGTTATTATGATAGTATTTTACTGATCTGACCCATTTGAGATTGAATCTGGCTGTATGTGGCCTCTGATTTAATACGATTTTGACATCCTTGATTGTTAATATCAGTTTAAATTTTGCATTTCTCAAATTCATCCCACAGGCCTGATTGGAACCTTTGTTGGCTCAATTTTGGCCCACGAGCCGTGTGTTTGACACCCCTGGTCTAGATAAAAGAACATGAGCAGATGGTTGGAGAAATAAAGGTTTTTCTGATGATTGGTCCTGTTATTGAATCACAGGTGAAGCAGAAACACAAGGTCATAGTACATAAAGTAAAAATGTCCACAGAATAGATGCATCAGCGAACAATAGATGAAGTTCAGATACAAGTTGTGTGTCTTAAATTGTTGAATGTATGGCAGTTTGTCGGGGTTGCAGAATATATTTGCATACAGTTACTCATCAGGAAATGGCTGGTGTGACCATCTGTACAGCCCAGCTCTCTGCTCCCTTGGGACTTATGTAACAGCGTTTCTAGGATGTGGGTGGAAGACAAGACAAGACAAGGTGTGTGTGGGAGAAATAGTCTCATTATTGCCAGAGATGTTAAGCAGCAGGATACACTTAAGTTATTTTTATGACTGAAAGGTGAAATGAAGGTGCTATTTCGTCTCGGGTACTTGTGGAGAAACTGGATAATGTCAGCGAAGTGTTATATTTGTGTGTTAAAGTCATAGCAACGACACATCATTTCGAAATGTTGAACTTTCATGCATGCAGTGATGATAAAACCTGTTAACACTTTTTTTCTGCTGCATCCACAGGTTTGTTAAGATCTATAAAAAAACATGAACTGACGTGTGTTGTTTTTTTAATCTGTCTGAGTGTATCCAGCAACTGAGCTGACAGTACGACATGTACAAAGCAAAGTAACAAGAGATTATAAGAGAAACTGTCTGCCATGAAAGGGATGCCTGCAGCACTTCTAAGGAGCGATGGGAGTATTCAGCTGTGTTCAGAGACCACGTCTTGTTTGAGAACTAAAGCTGTGCAGCAAAAGGAAGCTTGACCTACCCTGTAGAGAGTTTAATCTGTTGATTCTGTGGAGGGAAAGCAACACAAAGCTCTCAAAGGCTGCGTTCATTTACTTATACTCGGTTCAGACTCATTGCTCAGTCAGACCTGGTTTCTTTTGCTTCAGATTGTCAGAAATCTGGTCAAACCCTGAATTGACCTGTAGATGTCACATGCGCATTTAGAATTCTGGCATTTTGTCATGCAATGGATGGATGGACTTCATTAGCTGCTACTTATGTGCAAGGATGGTGGTTAACAGTATCATCACATAGCTAGAAGGTGGGGTTCCTCCCACCATCCAAAGACATGCACCTTAATGTAGGGCTGCACGATTAGTTGATTTTAAATCAAAATCGGATTATTTAATTAGGACTTTATTTAAAAAAGGGGAATCGTCAAATCAAATTTCATCTCTCTCGTGTCTCCTGGCTGCCGTAGGCTCCTCCTCCAAATTGTGAGAACAGTCTCCATAGTCTTTGGTCTCCACACACCAGTACACAAATGGTGTTTGCTAAGGAGAGTGAGAAGTTCATGGCTAAAAATAGCAAGAGCAAGTCAGTTTGTGTGGAATTGGTGCAGTCAACGACAGCAGCACAACCGACTAATTTCAGCACCTCAAACATTGTCATACACCAGAGTGGGAACAGTGTGTTGCATTGCGGGCTACACACGAAAATGACATTCATATTCAGATTCAGATTTATTAATTGTCATTCAATAAAAACATCCCAGATGCTGTTAAAGAATGAAATAGCAAAATGCACTGCACGAAATAAAAATGCAGAAAAAAAATCCTAAAAACACCAACTAAAAACAACCCAGAAATATGATAAAATATTAAAAACTGCACTAAAATAAATAAATAAATAAATAGTTAGTAAAGATAAAAAAGAAATATTGCACGATGGAGGGGTCACTATTACACCTATTATTGCACATCCCATATTTCACTTCACCCCCTCAACTTTTGTTGAGCAGTCTTATGACATGCCAGTTTCTGTTGTCTTTTGTAGTTTTATCCAGAAATCAAAAATCGAGTTTTTAGTGGAACAAATCAGACTTTTATTTTTGGCCACAATCATGCAGCCCTACCTTAATGGGCTAACTGGTCACTCTGAATTGACTGTAGATGTGAATGTGAGGGTGAGTGGTTGTTCGTCTGTAAATGTCAGCCCTTTGATGAACTGGCGATGCGTTCAGGGTGTACCCTTCACCCAGTGGTAGCTGGGATAGGCTCCAGCATCCCTGCCACACTCCAGAGGATAAAGCAGATCAGAAAAGTGTTACGTAAATGAATGTACAAGGGTGTGTTTAGATGGGGATGTGGAGCCAGGAGTGGTGTGGTTGTCATGTAAATATATACTGAAATAGATTTCCTCCATAATTTGAAGGTATCAGTGGCTTCTATTCAATATAGTTCAGACTTGTGATCTAACTTATTATGGAAATTGCCTTTATATAGGATGAGAAGAGAAATTGACTGATTGGAGTTGACTTGTCTTTGTATTGTCTTTTATTCTGCAGCAGAAGGAACAAGTGTGACAGTACAGTCAGCAGTCTGAACAGAGGAGCTGGTCGAAAAAAGGTCGCACATAGGTTTTATACAAGGTGGTTGCTGGGCAGATAGGAGGATGCACAATACCATTTCTGAGAAGCCACATGTGTTGATTTCTTGGAGTGTTTCCTCTATGTCTGAACATAGTTAGCTACCGGTGACAGAAAAAGTTCATAACCTCTACCTACATGCAGCATCTGCAAAACAGTCTTAGTTACTAGGACAAAGGTTAACATACAATTTTCCATTACAAACTCTAAACCAGCTCAACAAAAAATCCAATGCGGCCCATGGGATGAATTTATTCATTCATTCATTACTGAATCTGTTTTATCCTCACTAGGGTCACTGGAGCCTATCCCAATTACTCACGGACATGTCGCCAGTTCATCACAGGGCTGACATATAGAAACAATCACTCTCACATTCACACCTATGGGCAATTTAGATTAACCCATTAATCTATCACTGAATGTCGTTGGATGGTGGGAGGAAGCCGGAGTAGCCGGAGAGAACCCACGCAGACACGGGGAGGACATGCAAACTCCACACAGAAAGGTCCCACCCCCATCGACTGGTTTTGGAATCAAACCCAAGAACCCAATCACTGGTGTCAAAATCATTTTAGTTCAGGGGTCACATACATACCAATTCAGTCTCAAGTGAGTCAGACCAGTAAAATATTATTATAATAACGTATAAATAATAACATCTCTAAATTTTCTCATTGTTTAAGAGTAAACATAAAGGAAAATTACATGAAAATGTTTCCATTTATAAACTATCCCTTGACAAAAATGTGAATAACCTGAATAAATATAACAATATGAAATGTCTTAAGAGAAGTGAGTGCAATTTTAACACTATTATCTGTTTTGTGCCTTTTTAAATCCACTATAGTCTATAAGTTGTAATGCTAATGAGTAAATCCACCTTTTTTTCTTTAGAAATTTCAGGTTGTTCGTGGACACTCGTACTTTCACTTTTTTCACTGTTATTATTTTACTGATCCAACCCACTTCAGATCGTATGTGGCCCATGAACTAAAATGAGTTTGACACCACTGATCTACAGCGATGGATCCTGATACTGAGGTCACATTTCAAACAGTGAGTTCTGTATCTAATATCAAAGTAGACCAGATCAAAACAGAAACAAATGATTCCATATTGACTTATGATGTTCCTATCGAGAAAAAAAAACAAAAAACCAACAGAAAACCAGAGGATGGCTTCTGTCTTCTATATTTGCAGTTTACTGAAGAATGTTTCCTCACCTTTTTTTTAAACAAAAGCATATGTTTCAGATGTTACATACGGTGTGAACTGCTTAACGCATCTGCAGGCCAGAAGGGCATTAAGGGAGACAGGAGAGATGCTGCCATTTGGAGGCCATCGCCATGGCAGCAGCTGAATTAATGAGTGTCTCAGGGCGGGGTTAAGTGAATCATTGAGCATTATGTCTCCCTGTGTAGCCCTACAAGATGACAGGCAGCGGGACACGGTGGATGAAGGTGGCCTGAGCGAAGCATGACTAGGAGAGGGGGATATTATGACGGCTGTGACAAATGACCTGAGCTGCAGGGAGACAGGAGTCAGCCCAACAGCGTACACGTGTGTGTGTGAGAGAGAGAGGGCGATATTGGAAATGGGATGATGTATGAAATGTGGATGGTGGCAGTGACGTTATTCTTACTTTGAGTCGCTCGGATACACCTTCGATGATGCTTATTGAGAACTCAGCAATTTTAGGAGATCGTAGCTTTCCTTTCTTGCTCTCACCATCATAGTCTGCCTTTGTCTTCACCACCACCTGAAACACACACATACACACACACATACACATGATGATGATGGAAGAGTTCACATAGACTGCAATGGCTGCAATTACCTAAATAAAGAAATCTAAGGTATGTAATGATGGAAGATGGATGATACACAAGTATAATTGCTTTGATTGGATTGAGACTGATGTAGAAAAAAAGGCCAAAAATGATCATCTTACCTTGTCTGGTGGTGGGAACTGCAGCTGACTGGCATCTAGAGGTGTGATGAGGGGGATGGTGTCAAATCCGTCTTCAGAAACCACCTTCCCGTTGTTTTTCTCACTGAAATTATTCCCCAGTTTTACCATTTTCCCTGTGAGATAGACTCCAACCTGAGGGGGGTCAACAATCGCTTATTACTCCTTGTATCACAAAAGGCTTTATCGATTATTCTCTGATCAGTGCGGTTTTAAGAATCATTCAAAGAGAGAGAGGGGGGGGGGTTAAATGTTAAATGATGATTTTAACATCAGTGCAGATGGAATAAAAGGTGCTGTGCGATGAAGCGCGTTGCCTTTGTGGGCCACGAGAAAGCCTGTTAACCAAAAAAAAAAAAAAAAAAAAAAGAGCGCATGAGAGGACGCGCAAAGGCTTCGACATAATGGAACTGATACATCACCGTGAAAAATATCATCCACCGCATCCACACACTTACCAGCTCAGCCCAGTTGCGTTTAAAGACGGTGTTGTTTCCCCCGCTGTGGTGCTTTTATTGTCCCTGCGCTTTTCTCGGGTGTTTGGATGTGACGCAGCCGTTTTGTGAGGAGCTGGTGCACAATATGGCCAGCTGGGTTTGTGCGCGCCGTTACCTCCGAGCTGGATGCTGCTGCTGGCGTCTGGCTGCACTGCAAGTGATGTAACATCCTCATCCCACAGCCCCGGAATCCACCAGGAGCCGGAGGAGCCCGGTTTTCACCCAGTGTCCTGATCCTGAGGAGGTGAAACCAGGTAGAAGAAGGATGTCTGTAGGAAACATTAAACATGTGGTTTACAAACACAAGTGGGAATATCCTTAAATTAAACACTTTTTTTAATTCAACTTCCTATGTTTTTGTTTTTTTTTTAATGAGGGAGAAGAAAAACTGGTCTATATTCACACAGAACACTATACATGTACACTGTAAGACTGAAAAAGTTGAGTTTACTTAAAAAATCTCAGGTAAATTGTTGCCTTAAAAAATGTAAGTAATGAGTAATGAAAACTTGAGTTATTAATCTTAAATGCTTGATTTGAATGGAATTGCTAATTTAAGTTCAACACACTAAATGCCAAGTGCATTTAACTTAAGATTTGTTACAATGTCCGCTGCTTGTATAATCATCATTAGACTTAATATCATCAGTTCATTGGACCCAATTCCAAGTTGATTTATATTAAACTCTTTTGTAGTGATGTGACATTCACGAACGAATCGAATCTTTTGAACGACTCTTTGAAATGAATGATGGGAACCGAGTCTTTGTAAAGAGCCGTTCATTTATTTATTTTTTTTAAGGAGGGAGTGTCCGATTGCCTGTCAATTTAGTGTCACTGGGGAGGCATTGGGCAGGAGGAGAATGTTTGAGCAGAAAAAAAAGAGTGCACTGCGTATGTCTCATGGCAAGAAGTTAGGAAAAAAACAACAGTTTGAGGCGTGAGGTGAGCATACTGGAGGAGGTGAAGCTGGAAGACTGGTCGAAACCGGTATGTACATCATACATACAGCTTTTTATAATGTTCAAAAGATGTAAGACATTATTTATTTTTCTACAATCCCTTATCTTTCTATACAGAGTAGAAGTGAGAGAACTCCTGATGTGGTATCATTTTAATATTTACATTAGAGATATCAGGTATTTTACAATGTTACTTGAAGTATTTTATTTGCACTACAGTTTTTTAGGTATTTAAGTACTGCAATTGCAGTGATTAATCACGGTTGTGTTTTGTGCAATTTTTTCCGTATGTTTACACACATTTATTGTTCTTGTTTAGAGGAGAATAAAATGTTATTTCATAAGAAAATGTTTTATTTTCTTCTTCATTTTTAGGCTACAGACTAGTCCACATAATGTACCGTGATATTTTTGGTCAAATTCCAGCATTTGCCTAATGTCACCTTTCATGTCATGTATTTAGCCCACACATTTGAACTAACTATTCTTTTTTACGGTAAGATAACATTTACTGCCGCACCAATTAAACACCTTTAAAATGTAATGTCAATCATCACATGTAACCTATTTAGTCATTAAAACATAGGTGTTTCAAAATAATGCAAAAAAAACATAAAAGAGCCACTCTTTTGAACGGCTCTTTTCAGTGAACGGCTAGTGATTGAACGGCTCCCTTCAAAGAGCCAAAAGTTCCATCACTAATATTCAATTCCAAGTTGATTTATATTAAACTCTTTTCCAATATAAATTGCTTTGTATAATTGTTTAACTTAATATATTGTAGCATGGATGGAAGTTAAGCAGGAAGTAAGCTCATTGTAATTTGCCAGTACAGGACATGCTTAAAATTAGGGATGTCCGATATTGGCTTTTTTGCCAAAAACCGATATGCCGATATTGTCCAATGCTTAATTTCTAATTTTAGGTGACAGCACATATCTCCTGTCATGGAATTAACACATCATGCCTAATTTTATTGTGATGCCCCATTGGATGCATTCTCAAATGCAGCAAGGCTTTCAAAATGTAAACACTGTCTGTGCAAAGAATACATACTTCAACTTAAGTTGTGGAAAAATGCCATATTTATTTATTTTCTCTCCCTCCCTCCATGAGTCTATTACAGTGTGGCAACTCTACTGTACAATTTTGAAAACTGAACTTTTCTTTCAGCTACAAACAATGTTTCATTTACACGTCGGTAAATGCCGGCGAAATCAAGGCATTATTTTATCAGAATCTATAATAGGCAAAAGAAACAATAACGATACTCACCAATAATACATTTAATGCCAATATTGGGCAGATAATATTGGTGGACCAATATTATTGAACATCTTAACTTATTATTTGACAAAGCATTAAAATTTCCATTGAACAATAAATATTTACAGATGAACAGTAAATCTATAGTTCTTCCTATGGCTGTGACTCATGGTGCAGCTCTACAGAAATACAAAAAAAACACAAAAAGGCCAATAAACACTGCCATACACACATCCATTCCAAATTAACACTAACACCACAACCCCACTGAACCCCTGCACAGAAAAAGAACACATTTACAACAAACATGCCCAATACCCACAATGCAATGCACAGATAAAAAGGTGAGGTCATGACTAAAACTGAGTGATTTAAATCCATTCAACTGAAACTGTTTCACACTTTCAACTATGTCTACAAATTAGCAGAATATGCTGAACATTTTATAGTAATGGAATAAAACTGAAATCATTTAAGTACATTGGAATTAAAGCATTTTAGTAAATACAAAATCCGGGTTTACAGTGTAGATAAAGCCTCTGGAATTCATTATTTTCTTAATTTCTTATTTTGAACATAAATTACATCCAAATCCTGACTTCTAAAACCAGTGGATGTTTTCTGCTACTTTTTGCCATCCTTTAACAAAGACTAATAGGAAATAATACAGATACAGATTAACTTTGATCCTCAGAGGGAAATTTACTTTTTTGATAAGATCAATAAAATAAATACAAAGAATGAATGAATCCTTAGATTAAGGTGCTAAAATAAAAAAAAGTGTTAAAAATAAAATGGTGTTTAAAAAGTATTGAAAATATAAGAAAAAGAATGAATTATTAGACTAAGGTGTTAAAATATAATATTAAGGTAGTTTTGAAGAAATGCTGAAAATAAAAAGAAAGAATGAGTCATTATATTGAGGTGTTGTGGATTCTGAAAACAGTGGGTATGAAGGATCTTCTATTCCCCAGTCTTACATCTTAATGTGCATAATCATCTAATCCAGGGGTGTCAAACTCATTTTAGTTCAGGGGCCAGATTCAGCTAAATTTGATCTGAAGTGGGCCAAACCAGTAAAATAATAACATAATAATATAGAAATAATGTCAACTCCAAACTTTTCTCTATGTTTTAGAGCGAAAAAAGTTAATTTGCATTATGAAAAGGTTTACATCTACAAACTATCCTTTCAAAAGATGTGAATAACATGAACAAACTGAAAAAAATAAGTGTAATTTTAACAATTTTCTGCCTCAGTTTATCATTTCCACATGTACATTATAACTTACAGATCACGGTGGATCTACAAACACATAAAACATTTAGTAACAGGCAGAATATTGTTAAAATTGTATTTATTTTTCTTAAGACATTTCAGGTTGTTCATATTTGTTCAGATTATTCACATTTTTTTGCAAAATTATACTTTGTTTTAGTGTAAATACGTGAAAATATGTACATTTACAAAGAGAAACATTTGGAGTTTTCATTATTTGTATGTTATTATGATAGTATTTTACTGGTCCTGCGCACTTGAGATTGAATTGGTCTGAATGTGGAACCTGAATTAAAAGGATTGTTAATATCGTCAGTGAAATTTTTGCATTTCACAAATTCATCCCAAGGGCCGGACTGGACCCTTTAGCAGGCCGGATTTGGCCCCCGGGCCGCATGTTTGACACCTGTGATCTAAACAATTTGAAAACATCAAAAAGTCTAAAATGTAAGCTTCTATAACGGATCATAATACTTTACAATAAGAACAAGTGGTTCCAGACACAACGAACCCTGCCCCTTGCATATATTTTACCTATTATAAGTAAATGGAAAGATTTTAAAAATTCATTAAAAAAAATTTGAAGTTTGACCTACTGTTCCCATCCAAATTACATCTATTCTGGGTCACTGGCAATCTATAAACCAAATTTGGTATGAATTCACCCAATAGTGGCTGCTACAGACTTTTGAAATTTCACCCCTTATACAGTAAGTAAATGGGGAAATATAAAAAGATTTTAAAATTCATTAAAATTGTAACTTTGACCTACTATTCCCAAAATGTAATGAGATCTATTCTGGGTCACTGGCAATCTATAAACCCAGTTTGGTATGAATTCAACCAATAGTTTTGTTGCTAGAGTGTTAACAAAGAAACAAACAAACTGAACCTAAAACAATATCCCTTGTTTCCCCTTTGGGTGTGGGTCAGTAAACTGTTAATTAACTGTGAACTAACATGTCTAGAAATCATTTACTTATGTGTTCTGATATTAACTAAGATGTAAGAGATACACTGATCATCCGTAACATCATAACCACTGACAGGTGACGTGGTAATAACGGTGATTATTTTGTTACAACAGCACCTTTCATTTAGGGCAGGGGTGTCAAACTCATTTTAGTTCAGGGGCCACATTCACCCCAATATGATCTCAAATGGGCTGGACCAGTAAAATAATACCAGTGAAAAAAGTAAAATTATGTTATGATAATTTACATCTGCAACGTTTCCTTAAAAAGACGAATAACGTGAACAACTTGAAATGTCTAAAGAAAAACAAATGCAGTTTTAACAATATTCTGCCTCAGTTCATCAGTTTATCATTCACACATGTTCATTACAACTGACATCACAATTACAAATACACAAAACATTTAGTAACAGGTATAATATTGCTAAAATGGTATTTACTTTTCTCAAGATATTTCAATTTGTTCATATTGGTTCAGGTTATTCACATTTTTGTTAAAGGATAGTTTGTTAATGTAAGCATTTTCATGTAATTTCACTTTTTTACACTAAAAAAAGATCAAATCTGCAGTTGTCATTATTTATAGGTTATTATGATAGTGTTTTTCTGGTCTGACCGAACTGAGATCTAATTGGTTTATATGTGTATGTATGGAACCTGAATTACAATGATTTTTACACTATTGATTGTTAATATCTTCAGTGTAATTTTTGCATTTCACAAATTCATCCTATGGGCCAGTTGGACCCTTTGATGGGCTGGATTTGGCCCCCGGGCCGCATGTTTGACACCTGTGATTTAGGGGAATATATGAAACAGCAAGTGAAGCAATTAAAACAACAGACATCAGGCAAGTCTACGGATCTGTGTGACTTTGATAATGCAGCCAAATGACTGGATCAGAGCATCTCCAGACCTGCAGGTCTAGTTTGGTGTTAACAGTCCCAGCTGCTGTGGAAACATCATATCATTACCATCTGCCTAATACTGTGTAAGTTCCCTTTTCGCTGCCAAAACAGCTCTAAAACCCAAGGCCTGGACCCCACAAGACCCCTGAAGGTGTACAGTGGTTTCTGGCACCAAAACATGAGCAGCAGATCCTTTAAGTCCTGTAAGTTATGACGCTGAGCCTCCATCAACTGGGTTCGTTTGTTCATCCCACATATGCATGATTGGGTTTAGATCCAGTTGTCCTTCCTCAGGCCACTTTTGGTAGCAGACTGACCACTGCAGACCAGGAGTACCAGACAAGACCTGCAGTTGTGGAGATACTCTGATCTAGCTATAGTCAAAGTCACTCACATTCATGGGTCAGACTCCTCAGATGGCTGGAGAGTCGGCTTGTGACCAGTGACTCACTAGTTCGATTCCCTGGACCGGTGGAGAATCATTGGCTGATGTGCCCTTGAGCAAGGCACTTAATCCCGCATTTGCTCCCCTGATGCTTGATATGGTGAGCCCACTGCTCCTAGTATGCAGTATGTGATGCATGATCAAGTGATGGGTTAAAGGTAGAGGACAAATTTTGATGTGGTGCATGTTTACGTGTGTGAATCTACTGCCAAAATAAAGATTCTTCTTCTTCTCTATTATTGCCTGTATTGTTTCCTCCAACATCAAATCCAGGGACTCAATATTCACTTACAGCCTAATACAGTACATCTCATCCACTGAAAGGTACATGGACATGTATATGGTATAATCAATATGGGTGATCAGGGTGTATTTACAATTATTGACATTAGTTAAAGCATGAATAAACATTAATTGTGTCTAGCAATCAAACTAAAAGTGTTCACATTAGGCAAGATATTAACTTGTACATTAGTCAACAATCCCAAGAAACTGTACATCGACTAATAGTGGATAATTAAGTTCAGAAATAATAATGATTGTTTCAAATGGGAAAAACAGAACTATCTTTCACTTCAGCCAGATAAGTGCCTAACATGAGTCAAAGTAATAAATATCTAAATAAATAAATACATCTGCAGTGAACATCAATCTTAAGTAATTAATCAGTAAGTGTGGAACTCAACATTAAACTAATTTTTTTTTTCTTCACATTTTCCCTCAAAGCCAGTATTTCTATTTGGTAAGCCTAATATTAGTGATCAGCTACAATCAGCCCCAATTTTACTGAAATTAATGGCTGTAAAACATATGAATATGTAACTATAGAAACCATAATTAGCTGTTAATTAACTGTTAGTTGTTGACTATTACATTATCAACTAATGTGGTCTTCTAGTTGAAAATGCACCATCTTTTCTATCAGTCAACAGCACAAAGAGACACATGCAGGAGGCTCAGGTATCATCTTTACTTTTAAGGCTGTATTCCTTACATACATTGCATTTTTTGTGTGTTTATTTCACCCCTGTTTGCCCTCTGCATGTCTTCATAACAGAACTGATGCGATGAAGCTTCATGTGCCTGTGCATATTATCCCGTGGCTTGTTGCCAGGCTACAGCGCAACTGAAACAGGGTTAAGAGAGGATGCAATGAGTCCAGCCTGCTAATCCATAGTGAAAAGAAAGCATCAGAAGGGAAAATGACATAGATCTCATCAGATTTTCAGATAGAGAACACACTGTTTAGTGGATGTGGCTGCTATTGTTCAGCATTTCTGTGACACTGGTTCATCTGATGAAGAGTATCTGATGAGTCTAAGCTACAAAGTCATCAGCTATCGCATTTCTCTCTTGAGGCCTGAGAGGTGAAGTCATGAGTTTCCTGAAAGCAAATACATTTTGGTGCGGAAGTGACTCAGTTTGGTCACTTGGGACTGTATACCTTAGTCTTTTAGATTTGAAATAATAGCTGATGTAGGTCAAATGAGGAAGAATCATAAAAAAAAAAGAACCTCCTCAGATATGTCTTTCACTGCTTGTTGCATTGCAGCTACACCACATGAGTTCTTAATGTGCGTGTAGATCAGTATGCATGGCCTCTGGAGGACAAATTCAGCAGAAAAAGCTTTTAAAGCCTACATGGGGCTTCAAATCTCCACAGTCTTGATGTTTGTCCTTATTTGTAGCGTTCCAGTCCTGAACTCTGCCAGCATGTCGTAAATTCAAGCACAGAAATATGTTGTTGGATTTATTTTTTAAAGATCAACATAATAATGATAGTTTGGAGCTAGAAGATCTTGTAGATGATTAATCAGCTCCATGTCATCACTGTTGGAAATTACATCAGAATTCATTAGCAAATGGAAAACTACCAAAGTAAACATCTAAGTCAAAGCAACCAAGCAACAAATCTGACGTTGAGCATCAGACTAACTATGAAAATAAGCAGTTCCTTTTATGTTTTTTTTTTGTTTTCCCTTAAAGACTACAATTCTAGTTGATATGTCTAATATCACTCATCAGCCACTATCGGAGCCAAATTCAGCCAACTCCAACAGCTTCTAAAATATCCTGTAGATCTGTCTCTAATCATTTACAATAAAGCAGTGGTTCCCAAACTTTTTTGGCTCGTGACCCCATTTTAACATCACAAATTTCTGGCAACCCCAGACATTCAAAACATAGACATTTATTTTTAGCAAAGATTCATTTGTTTTTGATCATTTAATAGTTTGCTATACTATGTTGCAAATAAACATTAATTTTAGACAACATTTAGGCTTTATTATGTATATTATTATGGACGTAGGCACAAAAGCCAGGTGTAGATTACTGCTCAAAGAGAAAATTTTATTTTCCTTGGTCAGGATATGTACAGTCAGTCCAGCTTGGATTTACAAGGCTGACAATTAATACTGAATAAACAAGAACTCAAACTACGAATTATGAAAGAGCTGCAGCATCTGAAACTGACCACAATGAACATTTGAAAGATAAACAGTACCACAGTGCTTCAGTTTCAGCTTCACAGTTTGTCTTTTATGTATTGTGATTGTGTCTCTCAATTCACCATATATTTCTTAGTAGTCAGTTGTTGTTGTTTTTTTATCAATTACTAGAAATTTCAGGCGACCCCACACGGGGTCCTGACCCTAAGGTTGAAAAACACTGCAATAAAGTCAAACTAAACTAGAGCTGCAACTAATTAATCGACTAGGTGCTTGAAGTCAGTACAAAAAGTCCTGATTTGATTAATCAACTCGAATTGATAGAAGGGAGATATTCTATTGCAGTTTTCCTGAATTGAAGCTTCTTTGTGCGTCACAATAAGAGTCTGTTTGAAACACAACAGTGGAACCAATGTTTAACAGCAGAGAAATGAAGGAAACAAAGCTTTGATTCAGGAGAATTGTGGTTGAATGATTTTTTTTTTTTGGATCACGTTGAGTTGATTAACCGGTTGCAGCTCTAAACTAAACTCACAGAGTTTTTCAGCTTCACAGTGGCTGATACAGGGGTATGTGCAGCTGAGCCTTCTATTAATCTGTGGAAAAAACACTAGAGGGAGACACAACCTCAACCATTTACACTCCCAACTGCTTTCATTTGTAAAAGCTGAACTAATGTATAAGTATTTTAACATTATGATCATTCTGAAGCAGAACTTTTTTCTAATTTGGCACTTTTTTTTTAAAATTCTCTTTATTGAGTTTTTTCATATAGTAACAAAAACGTGTTCATGTACATTCATTGTGCTCAATGCAACAACAATGAGAACACGCAGTAAAACAAAAAGCACACAAACAACAGTAAACAATGAATATCAAAAACCAAACTGAGGACATCATATATCGCCAATCCTAAGTTGTTTACACATTTGCATTATCAAAATAATCAATGAAAGGTTGCCATGTTAAGTGGAATGCATTTAATTTCCCTTTTAATGAAAATTTAATTTTTTCCAATTGTAAGTGTTTCATTACTTCTCTCATTAAGGTTGAATGGGGAGTGGGGAGTTTTTTGTTTCCAATTTAATAGGATTAATCTTCGCGCTAGCAACACTACAAAACATATCATATTGTTTTGGTTGTTGGAAAGTTCTACAGCAGCTGGCTTCACACCAAACAAAGCAAAAACTGGATCTGGTTTAAGTTGTTTTTTAAGATTTGGGATAAAGTCTGAAATATCTTGGTCCAGTATATTTTGACACAAGGACAGTTCCAAAACATATGTGCAAGTGAGGCCGGCCCCTGTTTACATCTGTCGCAGGAGGGGTTTACCGAGGGAAACATCTTTGATAGTTTCAGTTTTGATAAATGAAGTCTGTGCAGAATCTTGAATTGCAAAAGACCGTGTCTGATGCATACAGAGGAGGAGTGAACACGTTCTTGGGCTTTTAACCATTGATTGTGTTCAATGCCTACACCCAAATCCTCTTGCCAGGCCCTCTTTAAATGATCCAGTGTGGTAGTACAGTCCAACTGTGACAGCATGTTGTGGATTTTAGCTATTGCACCTTTTTTAAAAGGATCAGACAAAAACAATGTATCCATTATGGAATCAGGAGGCTGATCAGGAAAGGATGGAAATATAGCTTTTACAAAGCTTTGGAGCTGTAAATATTTGAAAAAGTCTCTTTTATCTATGTTGTATTGTTCTCGTAGCTGATGGAATGTAGGGAAGACCTTATTTATAGATAAATCTTTTATAGAATTTACTCCTTTGAGATTCCACTGGTGGAATTGGTTTGAAAGGGATGGTGTAAACATGTGGTTGTTTATCAATGGAGTTAATAAAGAAGTACTATCCCATCCATAATCTAATTTGGCACTTTTTAAAGAAGTTTTGATTAGATACTAAACTCATATATGTTGTATGTTTGTTGCCCTTATTGATAACCAAAATGAAGACAGATTTTATAAATATCTATATGTGTTTGTGTGAGAAACAGCAATTATCAGCCCTGAAAAGTATTAGTTCAATAGTTGTAATATAACTGTGTGTATTGATCACTAAAAATAAATATGAAATCCTCTGAGCAGAGGTGGAATATTTGAGTAAATGTGTTTCCACTGAAGTTACAAAAAGTCTTCCCTTGGAACCTCCAGTGTATAATGTGTGTCAAAACCTTATACACTGTTGCACTGCAACTGCTGTGTCTTTAAAACCCACTCAGCTCTTGGCTTGTTGCCCAGAAAGTTCATTTCCCATTTCCCATCCAGCCACATGGACTGAGCTCAGCCACGCAGAGAGAACAAGTATTTTCTCTCAGAGCGGCAACTCCAGCAGCAGTCTGAACACCCGCTCCCTGAAGGGCTTCTGTCACCGACTGAGGGATATTACATCCACGGCAGAGTGAAGGACGCAGACCCCACAGCCGAGCCGTCACAGTCTGCCAGTCCTCAGAGAAACCCAGGTAGGATTTACACTCTGACATGTTTGACAGCTGTCTGCCGGTCAGCTGTGCCACTGTTACAGATGCCATTGTCTGCTTTGAGGAGCATATATGTATGTTTATAACAGTATTCTGTGTTTGTTTTTGTGTTGATCTGTTGGCTTTTAGGCAGCATGTCAGATGACTGTCTGAATGTGCTGTGTCTGGGTTAAAAGTGCTGTTGTCATGCAGGAGCTTTTGTGTTTTGCATGTACACAAAGCCCCTTTTCATGAACGTATAACTCCCCTCACTAGTCGCTCCAGCAGTTTGTAGGGAGTTTAATGTACATAGCTGTAAAGCAAACTGGAGCTTTTGGCAAAGACTCAACAGGAGTGTTTCTGAAAGTTTCCCCTTGAGAAAGAATTAGTCTCAACCATTAGAACAGACTGAACTTTGACAACAACAATCATGGTAAGACTGTCTGTTTGGTTTGCTGAGAATTAAACTTCTTGTCTCCTTTAAGTTTTCACAGCAGGCGCCACTGAGCCAGGCATATAAACAGGATGTACACATACACACACTCGCAGGCCGATGCTCTGCTTCAGCCAACACACACTCCTAGCAGAGCTGTTGATGTAGTAAGCACATGAGATGTTTTGCCACAAACAGCCCAGTGTGTTTGTGTGGACAACTACTATGGAGGCTGCATCATGTGAGTGATTGCACCGCTGAGATTTCTAGAGGGTTTTTTTTTCTGGGATGATGAGGTCACAGGGAGACACACCCTGAGGCTCAAGAGCAGGAAAGGACCGGAGGTGGAAGACGTTCAGCAGCAGCTCTGACTCACTTGCTGCGAGGAAGTTCTTGAAATTTCCATTCAGTTTTGAGCTCAGGAATTTTGGTCAGGATGTGATATTTCTGCTGCATGTGAAGGGTCATTTCACTGCCAGCAAACGTCTTATGACAGCTTTAAGAGAGTTACATAATGGACTTTATTTTTGCACAAATCTAAGTTCTTTGTGTAAATACTATGCTCCATTTTTTTTTTTTTTTTTTACATGAACATACATTTCCAAATGAATGATTAACTCTTCAACATATATTGACGCTGGAATGTGACTGGAATGACAACTATTTCCTCTCAAGATCAAGTCAGATGAACTATAGGAAGGCTTTAAACCCCCATTTCCTGACCTCCCCTCCAATTAACATTTACATCCACTGCTTTTCCTGCTGGAATGCCTTATGAAAAATGCCCCAATATCAAAGTTAGATTGTTAAACAGTACAATGTTCTGTATTGAGGCTTAAAGTTCTGTCGTGCTTTATAGAAAAAGTGCAGACAGATGTGGTGGGGAAGGCTGACTGAGCCGGAAATAAAAGGGGGGAAGTTGAGTCAACACAGGACTGTTTCTCAGACTTTTGTCACTTACGGTCTCCTGCCTCTCAATGAAATCACATGGCAGACTGAGATTCTCATAACAGAGCCATAAAGATGAGGGCGAACAGACATGATGTAAATATGTTCAGTCTGGGTGTGGGTGCTGATAGTCTGTTTCTTTGAGTAAAAAACTAAAGAGGAACAAAACCAGACACCACAACATCATCAGTACTCTTTAACAGACTTAAAAAAAAAAATGCTATGTGTCTGGGGTGATGGTTTAGAATGGCATATCCCAAAAACAATGACAAACAATTGTGACCCAATTCTCAGTGGGCTTCATTTAAATTGTGTGAAGAGAGAACATGTGGATAAATGTGTTACTGACTATTGTTAGGGCTATTTCTGCATTATACTGTAATTTTATCTTGAATAATCTCTAAAACTAAAGAAATGAGCCTGTTTCAAAAATATTTATCAGTAAAATCTGAAAATTTTAAATTTAAATACAAGACAGACACATGAAAACTGCATGTGCTTGATAGTTTTATGTTTCACTTTCAGCATATTGTGATTCATGCGATCTTATAGAGGAAATTACACTTCTGCATCCACTCCTTTCCTCTGGTTTCAGGAAATCTACCCCATGAGGCCCTGATTTTTGTTTATCACAGGCGTTTTCAGACAAATAGGGGGTTAAATATGTGACTGACAGCTGTTTTGACCAATCGTTGATCAACATGGAAGCTTCATAAAATGGCTCCATAAAATAATATCAGGTTATCTGTATTTATATGTAGTCTATTGATTTGGACCAAGAGGAGAAAGCTGCAGAAAACTCCATCTTTAATGTAGTGACACTTAGGTGCTTTTACTTCTGAGATTCAGTTTTGTACATATAAGGATCTGAATTTTACAGACATTTTATAGTATGAGAAACATGTCTCTGGGTCACAACACAGTATTCGAAATTTCTGACGGGATATTTTAGAGACAATTTGACAAATTAGTGTTGCTAAATGACCCACATTTTTAGTTTTAAATTAATTTTTGCTTTAGTTGGACCATAATGGATTATCCAAAACAAGGAGCTACTTCATATTAAAATAAATGTTGGAATGGCAATCAATTAAAGTTTGCTCTCTGACCGGACATTACTGTGTTTTGACCCCTCTACACAGGAAAAATTACTGAGCATTTTTTCCAGAGTCAAAAGTATTTTCCTCAAAAAGAGTCAATTTGGTTCTATGTTGAGTTTGGAGAGCTCTACCTAAAGAGTTCCTTTTACTCTTTTTAGAGAAGGACCAAATGTTATCTGAGTAGAGTAAAGTTTTCTTCAATTTGAGTCAATTTTACTTTAAGTTTTTTTATAGTTGTACTCAAAAAGTCTGTTATATATTGTCCTCCAAGTCTAATCAAAAGTATATTCATGTGGCCCTTCTCTTAGAATATCCCATATTAATTTCAGTCATGGTAAACACATCGATCCCCTGATTTATACAATCAATACCGAATAAAAGGACTCCATTCTACTGAAATGTTGTCTTCATAATGTGGTTGCGATTCTTCACATGACATGACACACAGCACTATGCAAAAATCTCCATTTTGTTGTTTTTTTCAGGCTTGCGTATTGATTTCTCATTCTCTTTTCTTCAGATACAACAAGAAAATAACGGAAATATGTGCACATACACACACACACACACACACAAAAAATAAAAATAGATGGGTCATAAAAGGTAAAAAGTCTCTATTTAATGTGACCTCTGACCCCATTAAAAGAAGTAGCACAAACAGTTAGAAACATGTGACATGTTGAATGAAACCTGTTATAAAATATCATAAAGTTAACGTAATAAATCTAATATTATCTGAATAAGAGTTAAACTGAGGTTGTACTAAATACTACAACTTTGGTTTATAGAAGCAGTTTTGTTTTTTTTTTTGTTTTTTTTACCTGAAACTGTTTTTACTGCTGTACATACTTCTCATATTTCCAGATTGTATCTTCATACAAAAACAGAAAAATGGACATGTGTGGTCATAACTTTACTAAACCAACACATCTAATATTGGACTTTTGCACAGTACTGTAGTTGTCAGTGTACGCATATATTACACATTTATCTGTATATCTGTAAATATTTGAATACTCAAAACTTCCTCTCACTTCTGAACAGCACAACACATAAGCTCAAACTGCACCCAGCTGCAATTCAGGTCTTTAAAATAGTAGAAACCATCATGTTTTCCCCAATGAATTGCTTTTCTGAGGTATGTTTTTCAAAATTACAGACTCCAGTGAGTGATGCTTGCAGCCCTGCAGAGCCCAGCCCTCGACCATAATAGGCAGCCATGGAAATGATGTCCCGCCCCTTACAGGGAAACTCTGAATGATGATGATGATGAGGTAGTTTCTCTTTTTATTCCTGTGTGAAAACTGTGTGGAGACATAAAGATGAGGAAAACTTACAGCTCATAATCTCTGGTGAAGTTCAGAGTAGACCAGCTGATGTCAGGACTCACATGAGGACTGATCTGAATAACCTGTGTGCAGACGGTGTGTTCTCACAAACTACCACAGGGTTGCAGTGTTAACCTGTAAGCAGCTGAACAAGAACACTGAGGAGAAAGATTTACAGCAGGGGTGTCAAACTCATTTTAGTTCAGGGGCCACATTCAGCTAAATTTGATCTTAAGTGGGCCGGACCAAAATAAAAATGAAATAAAAAGTAAAATAATAACATAATATATAAATAATGTCAACTCCAAACTTTTCTCTATATTTTAGAGCGAAAAAAGTAAAATTACATTATGAAAATGTTTGCATTTACAAACTGTCCTTTCATACAATGTGAATAATATGAACAAACTGAAACAATAAGTGTAATTTTAACAATATTCTGCCTCAGTTTATCATTTACACATATACATTATAACTTACAGATCACAGTGGATCTACAAATACACAAAAACATTTAATATCAGGCAGAATATTGTCAAAATTGCACTTACTTCTCTTAAAACATTTCAGGTTGTTCATATTTGTTCAGGTTATTCCCATTTTCTTGTGAAATTATACTTTGTTTTAGTGTAAATATATGAAAATATTTACATTTACAAAGAGAAAAAATGTGGAGATGTCATTATTTATATGTTATTATGATAGTATTTAACTGGTTTGACCCACTTGAGATTGAATTGGTCTGAATGTGGAACCTGAACTAAAAGGATTGTTCATATCTTAGTGTAATTTTTGCACTTCACAAATTCATCCCAAGGGCTGGACTGGACCCTTTGGCGGGCCAGATTTGGCCCCCGGGCCGCATGTTTGACACCTGTGATTTACAGTATTTAAGACGAAAAAAGGCAAAAATTCACACACATTCACATTAAACTCTTTATTTCTTTAATAAAAGTGTGGCCCATTAGATTTATATTGAAAGCAACAAATAACAAACTCTTTCTTTAATAATCTTTGTTGTCTGGACTGCAGATAAACATCATTTAAAAAGTGAAACACTTGTGCAGACATACCTCTGTTATCTGCAAATGTAGGACACTCCTATGTGCTTAGTCTGGCCTTATTGTAAACTGATGAACAGTGTTTCATACTGTGCTTGAGAGTATGTGTGTAATGTGTGGTATGAAAGAGGGGATGACCTTTTCTTGACTTGTCTTCCGTTTAGAGCGAGAATGGGTGAAAACAATGTGTCATTATTGAAGCCAGACACTGCAATTACATGTTTAGTGAATGTTTACCAGTTAATTTTATTTCTACAACCAGTCTTAACCCTCAAAGAGCTGAACAGTCTCGTACAATTGAAAGCATCTACTGTTCTAAAGTGTTTAATAACTTTTTAACCATTAATCCTATCAATATATATCAATAATTCAGTTAAAATCCAGTTTCAGCAGCATCAGATATTATCCATTTAGATGTTCAGTGAACATGGAAACTCTTATCATCCACTGGAAACTTGATTCACCAGTGAAACCCATGTAGTTTAACAAAATGGCAATGGTTGTTTTATTTTTATTTATTCATTTTTGCAGTTGGTCACTTTTTTTTCAGTTTTCTCTGATCTGATAAAAGAGTATCTATGTTATGAGTAAAATAAATAGAGGAAAGTAGTTGATTTTCACTGAAAAATGCAAAAATCACAGGATAATATCTTAATTAATAGTGACATATCACTTGGGAAAAGTTAAATATAAGTTAAAAATGATTTGGAAGACAAAAATAGTTCTAGTTTTTTAAGGTTTAACCAAAATCCTTCTTCCTCATATCTGGGAATTTATAATTTTTTTAAATAATCTTTTTATTAGGACACATTTTCAGTAACCTCTCAGCACAGGTATAAGCATATCCAGTTTTCCAAAAGCCAACTAACAAACAAAAACTTAAACTAAAAAGAAAAAAAAAAAAAGGGAAAAGTAGCCCCCCACCCACCCACATTGGTCAACATTCACTTAATTACGAGTGTTATAGCTATTCTATTCTGTTGTTTTCTATAGATGTTTTATCAAAGTAAGAGAGCAAAGGCTTCCATGTAATGTAAAATTTCTCAGTTGATCCTCAGAGAAAATTTGATCTTTTTCAGTTTCAAGAAAGACATTACGTCCGTTATCCAGTTGTGTCAATCGGGGAGTTTTCATAAATTTGCAGTAGTAGTGTTTCTTAACAGCATATTAGTAAAAGTATATTGTGTTTTCAACAAATACCACTCACTTTGTGCAGATTTCTTTCCATTCCTGACCTCTTTAGACTAAGGCTTCAGGCTAATAAACACAATTCTCCTCTGTTACATAGCACAGGCTGTTTCAGATCCAAACTAAACCTAAAACTAACATGTTTCCACCTGCCTTTGACAATACAATCCAAAGAAAAACTCCTGCCTCAGGACTTTTCACATTCTCTCTTCATGAAAGACAAATGAAAGTGATAATATTTCTCCGATTACACAGCTGCTTAATTTGCTGGGTTTGTCTTGAGTTCAGTTCGGAAAATAATTTTCAATACATCCAGCAAAACAAGTATATTCAGTTGCTGCTCTGTTATTATTATCCCATGAAGAGAAGTTTAATCATCTGATTTTCCCTAAAGCATTAAGATAATTTCACTTGTTTTACAAAAAAATCTTCAAATTATGAATAGCTCACATTTGTAAGAACAGTGGACTACTGTTTGAACAGCTTTTGCTCTGTCAGGAACTGGTCAAGCCAGATATTTCAAAAGCCTTAAGCCACATCCACACAGAATGAATTCCCACTTTATCTCATGACTCACAACATGATTTTTATGGCTGGAAACTTTAGAGTCAATACAACAGACACACACAGAGGCAATCTGTACCCTCCCAGTTTTATGATACTACAGTATCTCCAGCTGACTGTTTATTTTAAGTGAATGCAGTGAAGTGGAGGGAGGAGAGTTAAGGCAGATCAGAGGGAGGGACAGGACAGGACAGGAGCACCCACCTGTCAGACTGGAGGAGTTTGACAGATCAGTGTTACCAGCTCCACACACTCAGAGACTCAGGAGACTATGCCCAATAGCTGAGGGAAATCCACATCCACAGTCTGTCCACTGAATCGGAGAGAGGTGAAGATCAAAATGGGTGGCACTCAGAGTCAGAGGAAGAGCAGCATTCGATCTGGTTCACGGCGTCACACCCACAGCTTCACGTGAGTCAGTTCACCTGCCTGTTTAACACTGATTCAGGTTTAAGTGGTTTAAAACAGATTCCTCAACTGGTATTGATCGAATGTATTCACTTAAATAACTGTAGCATTGAGATCACGCCATATTTTACCAAGCTGTTGACTAATCCTGTTCCTGCGGTTTTATTTGTTGTCTTTGCCAACTAATGTGAGAATGGCCTCTGTCCAAGCATTCACTTGCACGTACATGTAAATATTCACATACACTCAAAGTGAACCCACTGATAACTCTGCACACAGCTGGACAGAATCCTAAGTGGAAAGTTTGTTCATTTATTCAGTCATGTATGTAAAGAATATATGATGTGTATTTATCCTGTATTGCACTATTGCAACTGTTTCTCATTCATAAGTTTTCTCTTTGTGTTTCTACTATATATAAAAGTAAAGCTAACTATGTATATTGTATTTTAGACAATTAAATGTAACTTAAACTGATCCATCTGTATCTTAATATGGCAACATTCAGCCATAAAAATAAGTAAACCAACTGTGTACTATTGTAAAACTTAACTGTAACAGCCCTTAAAATGACCTTTCTGTTTTTTATTTATTTTAGATTGTTTTTTCAGAATTAGATGTTACTTTATGTTAATTGTTGATAAAAGTGAGTTTTGTTGCATTAATTTTAATACAGTTTACATATTTACAGCAAACATTTCAGGTGCTTTGCCAGATTTCTCACATGTGCACACAAGAAAATCCCTTTGTTAAAAATGCTTTTTGTTCCATTGTCAGGATAGTTGTATAGTTTTATTGCCATTTGATGTATTGTTGCTTATTGTAGGTATTCAATATAGTAACTATTTGAGGAAGTGCCTCATGTCTGAAACATTACACCAGTAAGCTATCTAGTGTTCAGATCAATTCCACCTCAACGCATTTGATCCTCCGACGACTACAGAAACAATCTGGCCTCACGTACTATGAAGAATGAATCAAACAGTCAGCATTATCAAAGTTTAATGTGAAAAATGAAAAATAGTTGGCATGCTACAGCGCTGAGCGGTTGCGACTTGTCTTACATTATCAGCTGTAACGCGGCTGCCTGGACACATCCACAGCCACCTCCTAACACCATGATCTCACTGTGAGAAATGTATCTTCACTGTGTCAATATTTGCTTGAGGTTATTCATGCCCTTGTACTGAAAGTCGCAGCAGGAGCTCTGGCCTCTGTCCACTGGCCTGTACACATGTCTGATCATGAAACTCAATATGCATCTGTTGACTGCTTTTTTAGCCTTTCGAATGTTTGATTATAAACACTAAAACAGTTGGAAAGAACAGTCAGTGATGTATAACATTTATACAACTGAGGATTGATTTTACAGCTCAACAAAGATGACATAGACATGGTAGTTTTCAGATTCTGTGCTTAAGAGTCAAATGATACCAAGGAAAAGATGTTTGGTCTCACTTTAGGAAAATAACACTGTATTTACTGTAGTTTACATGTATCATACACACAAAACCTCCCCATTCTGCAATAAATATGCACTTTTATTAATACTAACTTTGGTCATTTGTATCGGAACCTGTTTGGCTGTTTGCGGCCTCTTCTGCTTTGACCCAGGCTTTAGGGGAACTGTTCTGCATCTGTGATGGTTTGTTAGGTTGACACGTGTCTGCAAATCTTTCACGAGCTTTCTCCCAGTTTTTCTGAGACTTCGTCCTGGTCAGGGAGGCGTCATCTAGAGACACGGCAGCGCCAGCCCCCAAACCTGTTTGGGCCTTTCGGATTTTCAGTTCAATCTGTGAAAAGATGAGTGGAAAAAACGTAACAAATTAAACAGTTTTTCTTTTTGCTGCCTCATGCTACATTTTAATAAAAATACCATCTGCAAATGAGAGATTCCTCAGCTTCATCTTACCGGGGCTTTCATTCCTGTTCCCTCTTTACCCAGTCCTTCTCCTTTCTTCCAGCCCATCTTTTCTAACATCTTCCGTCCTTTATTGACTTCACTGATCTCCCTTTGAAAAAACAAAGCATACATTAAGTTGTTAATATTGGCCCCACTTTAGTTTCCTTCTTCATAGATTTGATTTGATTTTAGTGATTCATTCCAAACATGCAATGAAATTTAACATATATGTGAAGTAAAACAGAATAATACAAAAATCAACAATCAAGACAATCTTAGATAGAAGAACAGCACAATAGTTTCATTTACGTGCTTAAAAAGGGGTCAGAAGAAGTGCAAATGATGATTAGGATGAGTGTAAATGACCACACACTTACGTGTGAACAGAGGCAGGTGCATCATCTCGTTGGAAAACCCCTTCGCTGCCCACCGTCTGTCGCCGAGACTCTGCTCGGTCCTTGTATTTAGGGTTTTTCAGGGTTTTGGCCTCTTCAAACTCATTGCTCTATGAAAAAGGACAAGAGACCAGTTGAATAAAGAAATGATGATTTAAGTGAAACTGGCTGCTAATGGTCCCGATGAGACTCACCTGCAGGCCATATTTGGCCTTCATCTGCTTCAGCTCCTTCTGCCTCAGCACCTCTTTTTCCTCTTTGCTAAGAACAGGACCTTTGGAGAGACAAAGACAAAATAAAAATATAATCTTCCATCAGTAGACATCACTCCACAAACAACCTTGCCAACATTAATGTTTAAATATTTGGCTAGGTAGGGTTTTTATTTAAAACTAACATGTTTTTTTTGTAGTGTTTTCTCCTGAGGTAACTCACCTGAGAGAGGACAAGGCTCTTCTCTCTTGTACTTGCTGAGATGTGCCATCACTTGACCAGGCTCGCAGCCATCACAGGTATCAGTCCCTGAGTGGATATGGAAGGACAAAACTGTTTCTCCCATCTTCACCTCATCTCCATGCATCAATGCATGGGGCTCGCACTTGGTTTTGGGCTGCAGATAGAAACATAAGAATTCATCTAAAAGTCATGCCAAGATAATTCAGTTATTTTAAAACAACAAACTACGGCCCTGTACACATTATAATGGATAATTCATAAAAACATTTCCATCTACATCTCATCCAGAGTTTTTCCTTCCAAAATGACATTTTTTAAACTCCTCAACATGACCTACAGTGTATATTTATATATATCCTGTTATGTCAATGTTTACTCCACACTAACTTTTAAAAGTTCAGTTTAACTTCCTCTGCATCTTCATCTCATTTGCTCAATGTTTAAAGCCCAACAGAAATTACACTTTGTTTCATATGTGTGGACAGATGTGTTTTTTTAATAGCAGTGGAAAAATACGCTTTTTGAAGAATATCGATATAAGTGTGGATTAAACCTGAGACAAAATGTGCACCTGTAAGATCCTGTTGCCATTGATGACTGTTCCATTCTGGCTTCCCTGGTCCACCAGCACATAGCTCTGCTGTTCCTGGTCAAAGTACACTTCAGCATGGAACTGAATACAAACATGTAGAAAATTTACATTTATGAAACACCAAATACATCTTAAGTACAAAAATGTATCACTTCATAGATGTACAAAGTGAGCTGGGGTACCTTGCTTACACCCATTTCTGCTATTCTGATTGCATGGTTCATGTCCTTTTCTCTGCAACAGATACATTGTGTTGTCTTAAAGGGCTTTTCTATGCGTCACTATTATGGTAGAAGGTTTTAGTGAATATGTGATACCTCAATATATGAAAAGAAAAAAAAAACATTACCAACCTGCCGATAGTGGCTGAGGAGTCAGCTGTGATGATGAAGAGTGTGCCCACCTGAAGCACCGGAGACCGAACCACTGTCACTCTGACGCACGGTGGCCAAATATCTTTGACTGCAAGAAAAACGAGTCCCTAAATATTCAAGAGTCCACATCCTAAATCTCAAATAGCAGTTGCGCAAACTAATGCCAGATGTTCATATTATAAACCCGAAGGTAATACTAGGGGAAAAAAAAGTCCACTGAGCTACTGCATATATTTCGATTCTGTAAACAGCCTGTTCCCACCCCTCACCTTCTTGACTCTGAGTCTCCATCTCTAATTCTTGGTTCTCTTCAAAGGGGGAGTCAGATGACAACGACGATGACGAGGTGGAATCCCACTCTTCTTTTTCTGACTCTGTGATCTCACCTTCTTCTGGTTCACTGTTTCCTTCTGAGCTGTCACTCCGTGAAACTGACCTCTTTTTCCTCTTGTGCTTTTCAGACTTGGACTTCTTCCTCTTTTTCTTCGACCTGCTTTTATCATAGGTTGAACCGTTCTTGTGCTTCTTCCTCTTTGATGAAGATTTGTCCCTCCCCTCTCGATCTTTAGAGGAATCTTTTCTACGTGGAGCGTCATCTGGACTGTGAGATCTTCGTTTTTGTTTCCGTGATTCATTGGTCCTCTTTGTTGTTGCCTTTTCAACCCACTCCATTTCTTCTTCTTCCAACTTTACATTATCAGACATGGGTTCCTGTCACCATACAGTTGACAGTGAGATCAGAGTGTCCAATGGTTTTCAGAGACAGATGGCAGTGTTTTAGGTATGGTCTCAGTCTTCAATGCAGTGGATCCATACACTGCAGCTCTCATCCTTATTTATCCACCGATTACTTTAAATCCAGATTAATAAGGACGGACAGACCCACACTAATTACCTCTAGTTACGTGATATAGTACAAGAATGACTAAGTATGTTAAAGTTCTATATGGGCTTTATTCTAACACTTGATGTTGGTAAGGAAGATATAAAAAGGTGTACCTGTGCGTGTAGAAGAATCCCAGTAAGAGGAAATCTTCATTTTAGCCAATGAGTTAGTCACCTCTTGCACCTAAGTAAGAGGAATACTCTTTTAATTAACTAGCCTCAAATTCATTAAAATGAAAAAGAAGAGTGTTTGAAGACTGAGACCGACAAACTTTAAACATCATAAAACATCAGTTCAAGAGGCTAATCAGTAATTGTCAAAAATATATTCATGCCATGCATCAGTACTACAGTTGTCCTGTTGGTAAATACCTTATCATTGTGGTGAGAGGTCTTTTTGACCATTTTCTTGGACTTTCTGCCTTTCCTTTCTGTAGTGCTCTGATCTTGGGAAAGCTCTGCCCCCGTCTGTGCAGCAGACACTTCGATCCTGTAGTGAAACTGATATCGTCCGCTCTCTGCATCGAAGTAGTAATAAATGCCTGTGTTGGCATCGTAGTACAGTTGACTGGCCTGAGGAAGAAAAACATCCATGAGATCAAAAGACTGGTATCAACTCTCAGTAAAATATGCTAAAAATAACTGTTCAGGGTTTTCCTTGAAGGGATTGTGTAGATGCAGAATCTGAGCTTCCTTCAAGGAAATAAGCTGTTATTTGACTGTGTCTTCATGTACCATTAATTTGAGACTATAGAGTTTAAACATATCTGTGCAGAAAAAAACAGAAAAACTAAATAATAAAGAAGTGATACTCAAAAAGCTTAACACTTTCAGTGCCATGGGCCGATTAAATCGGCTTTACGAAAACAACCTGTAAAGTGCCACGGGCCGATCAGATCGGCTTTGGAGAACACGCCATATTTGTGGACAAACAAACCATCCACCCCCATTTCTTTCTCACATTTCGATGACGTTCTGTCTGTGTCCCCCTTTTGAGACCAAGCAGACGGGAATTTGAGGTCACGCGACCGAATAATATTTTTATATCTTTTTAATGTTTCTTATTCTCCGGTGTTTCATCAGAGGGAGCACTCCATACCGGGGGGCGGCTGTGGACTCCGGGGGCTGTGGCGCCTTCTCTCACTGGGGTCCGCTCCTTTCTGGTGGGTGGGGGTCCCAGTTGGCCCTCTCCCACTAGTTGGGATGTGGGGCTGTGTTGCTGGTGCCTGGTCGCCGGGGTCGGCGGCTGCCTCCTGGTGCGGATGGCTCCCTGAGACAGCGCCTCCTAAATTGATGTTTTACTTTTACTTGTACATTTTTGTTCTGGTCTACCCGTGCTCAGTCAGTCTTCTTAAGTATGTGTGAGCTTGTGGGTTTGCGTGTGTGTGTGTGTGTGTGTGCGGGTGAGTGGGTGGGTGTGGGTGGGGGGCGGTACTGATTTTTAAACTGATATGTAAAGCACTTTGTGCTACAGTTTTTAATGTATGAAAAGTGCTATATAAATAAAGATTATTATTATTATTATTATTATTATGCAAATTACGATCAATAATGAATCGGCTGCGTCCGGTGCGTTTCGGATCTAATCAGCAATCGGTCGGATGTTACCGAGCGGTTTCCTGCAGGATTCTTCAAATATTATAAAAATGACGCGAAATACTGAAACACGGCCAAATTCTGTGGCACTTTTAAGGCTTATTAGCCCCTTAACTGTCTGGCACTTAAAGAGTTAAAGACAAAACCTGCAAAAGAAGTCAACTGAGGACCAACTAAAACTATTAGATCTGCCATTTAGGTGGTTTTAAGATCTTTACATCAATGTCATTTAGGTAGTGTGTAAAATGGCTGTGCTGTTACTGCTGACAAACCGAGTCGTAGTAGAAGCCAGTGCTGTGGTCGTAGTACATTCCAGTTGTTTCGTCAAAGACAAAACCTGTTTGTGTCATTGCCTCCTCGGCGGTGGCCCTTAACATGTCAGCTATGGATGTTGCATCACCCTCCTACAAGAAATAATGTAGTTATTGTTTTTATGTAAACCTTGAAATAATTCATTCATGCTGGCACAGGTCTTTATCAGAATTTCAAATAAAAGCTGCGTTAAGTATTTAAGTAAACAATTATAAGTATCACTGTTTCCAGATATAATTTATTGATGACGTTTTAATAACATACCTCTGTTTTAACCTCAGCAGTGCTGTCAGGCTGATCTGATACTTCTGCTGCTGCTTCATTATTATCTGTTGAAGCTACAGTCGTCTCGCCAGCAGCAGCAACATCCTCTGCCGCTGTGACCACACTCCCCTGAGTCTCAGCAGCCTCAGGGTTCTGGTAGTAGTCGCCATAATAGTAGTTGTAATAATCTGAAAAATAAAAGTATACTTAATTTCTAATATACTGAGAGAAATATCACAAATAATATAAATTACAAATTGACGTACCAGTTTCTGTCCATACATGTTCTTCTGTTTGGGTTTCACTGTTGACTCTGTCTTTTTCTTTTTTCTTCCGTTCATGTATTTCTGCACTGAGCTGATCAACCTGTAATAATTATTATATTAGTGAATTTGTACAATGCTGATCAGACATTTCATAATGACTCCAATTTCATAAATAAATAATACACCTGAAATAAGCAAGGCTTTATATTCTTTTTATCCGAGTCAAGGTTTGCCAATATAATTAGTATGTAAAACTTTGATGAATCAGTCCCTCCCTGCTTCAAAGGATCCGCTGAACAGTCTTTTGTAACACTGCTGTTATGTAATGTTGGAAAAATCTCACAAGTCAAGGATGTGAATCAATAGCAAGCAATTAATTTTTGCACGAAGGAGCACAGTTGTATCACCTACAGCGATGATCAACAAACCCAAAATCAGAGGACTGTCTCTTTAGGTCTCATTTTTATACTTGTGAGACAAAAGAAGTTTGTACAAGAGCTGACAGACTCAAATGTGGCTGAAAAAACCTTGACTTTATAGCATATCCTTCAAGGAATTGCAAAACATGTTCTGTTCACAAGAGAAAATAAAATAACGCTTCATCTAAATGAACACTGTTCAGAGCCTTTGGCACAGCTCTACGACAACACATAAGGATAGCATAAGATTTTACCAACATACAGAAACAGAGTTTGTAAGCAATCCATAAAAATAGGTACAAAGAAGGTGCTTTAGGTTAGTTGCGGTTCCTGAAACAGAAAAATAATGCCAATTTTTGACTTACTGGGAAAAAAAGTCAGCTAAAAACTTAATCGTGTTTTGTAAATATCAAATGTAAAACTGAAATGTCTCGAAGACATGTTCACCACTGTGTTACATCACTATTCCTACTTATTATTACACTTTTTGTTTATCATTCTCTTGTCTTTGGTTGATTTTTTGCAAACTGTCTGTTTAAAATCAATGCAACAACAGAAGCATTACACTTGTTGGACCATACTGCAGAGCAGGAGGGAGTGTATTACTATCCTAATGGCAAAGAACAAATTCAGAAAGGCAGTAAGTAAAATTACCAGACAGACCACTGTACCTTAATCTATGATAGTGAGTTCTTCTTAGCTCAAAGGAAGAAAACTGAGGTGTTCTACAATGTATTTATAATAAAACTAGTGTGCATAATGTAAGGAGGGGTCCTTATTTTAAATTGAATATTTCTGATGTCGTGGTGGTCTGGACTGACCTGTTTCCTCAGGTCTTCGTTGTAGCTCTCCGTGCTCCTCTGCAGCCTCTCCGACTGGCTCAGCTGTTTCTGTAACTTCACCAGTTCTGCTCTACACTCCTTCAACTCCTGTTTCAAGGAGTCCACTCGGAGCCGCAGCTCTGTCACCTCAGAGTCCTTCTCATTTTCCCCATCTTCCTTCTCCATCGGTTTAACTACATTAGTCGACATGGAGGGTTTTACCATTTGGCGACACAGGGTGTTAAAACAAACCAAAGTAAACCCGTCTACTTCTATTCAGTATCAGTTAACAATTATTTCAGTAGCACAAACATAAATATAAGACGATTTAGTAAGTCTCCAGTATTAATCAAATATGTAACTAGCTAGATATTAGTAACTGTTAGAGCTAACGTTTTTAACACCGTTTCAATGATGATTTTTCTTACCGTTTGCTTCGTTTTCGTTTAGTTCGTGGTGGATTTCCGATCAGGTCCGTACATGAATCAACCTGAAAGTTCAAAATAAACTTATTATAACCACTGTGAATTTCCGCCACAGTCGAGTACATGTTTTGATGATAATTAGACAGTTACAGTTAAAACCAGGGAAGTGTTTACTGCCCACTTGTGCGCGACCGCCATTTACTACTACACAGCGGAAGTACTTCTTCTTCTTCGGTTTTGGCGGACTTCCTTTCCCATGAGTCCACATCTGAGAACGTAACTGCCATCTATTGATTAACACAGGGCAGCACAGTTTTTTTTATTTTCTCCATGTTTTGGAGGTACAGTGAACCTGAGCTAGTGGTAGGTTTTATACACACAATAACGTACCGCAAATGTTTGAATGAAAGTGATGTTGTTCTACATTGCATTTGTATATATAAGTTATTTATTACAAAAAATGTTTGTTATAACTGTGTAACAGCTCAACAGGAAAGAGAAAAACTAAGGATCAGGCTCTCAGGTTGTGTGACCCTATGCTCTCATTGGCTGATGTTCTGTGACACTCCGCTCTGATTGGCTGTCGTTCTGTGACGCTACGCTCTCATTGGCTGGCGTTCTGTGATGCTCTGCTCTGATTTGCTGACATTCCGTGACGCTGTGGTCTCATTGGCTTACGTTCTGTGACGCTGCGCTGTCATTGGCTGACGTTGCATGACGAGCCACTCTCATTGGCTGACGTTCCCTGACACTCCGTTCTGATTGGCTGGCGTTCTGTGACGCTGCGCTCTCATTGGCTGACATTCTGTGATGCTCCACTCTGATTGGCTGGCGTTCTGTGACGCTCCGCTCTCATTAGCTGGCGTTTCGTGACACTGCACTCTCATTGGCTGGCGTTCTGTGACGCTAAGCTCTTATTGGCTAGCGTTTTGTGACGCTGCGCTCTCATTGGCTGGCGTTTTGTGACGCTCCGCTCTGATTGGCTGGCGTTTTGTGACGCTCCGCTCTGATTGGCTGGCGTTCCGTGACGCTGCGCTCTCATTGGCTGGCATTTTGTGACGCTCCACTCTGATTGGCTGGCGTTCCGTGACGCTCCGCCCTCATTAGCTGGTGTTTCGTGACACTGCACTCTCATTGGCTGGCGTTCTGTGATGCTAAGCTCTTATTGGCTGGCGTTCTGTGACGCTGCGCTCTCATTGGCTGACATTCTGTGATGCTCCACTCTGATTGGCTGGCGTTCTGTGACGCTCCGCTCTCATTAGCTGGCGTTTCGTGACACTGCACTCTCATTGGCTGGCGTTCTGTGACGCTCCGCTCTGATTGGCTGGCGTTTTGTGACGCTGCGCTCTCATTAGCTGGCGTTTTGTGACGCTCCGCTCTGATTGGCTGACGTTCCGTGACGTTGCGCTCTCATTGGCTGACGTTCCGTGACGCTGCGCTCTCATTGGCTGGCGTTCTGTGACGCTGCGCTCTCATTGGCTGGCGTTTTGTGACGCTGCGCTCTTATTGGCTGGCGTTCCGTGACGCTGCGCTCTCATTGGCTGGCGTTTTGTGACGCTGCGGTCTCATTGGCTGGCGTTCCGTGACGCTGCGCTCTGATTGGCTGGCGTTCTGTGACGCTCCGCTCTGATTGGCTGGCGTTCCGTGATGCTGCGCTCTGATTGGCTGGCGTTTTGTGACGCTCCGCTCTGATTGGCTGGCGTTTTGTGATGCTGCGCTCTGATTGGCTGGCGTTCCGTGACACTGCGCTCTGACTGGCTGGCGTTTTGTGACGCTCCGCTCTGATTGGCTGACGTTCCGTGACGCTGCGCTCTCATTGGCTGGCGTTTTGTGACGCTGCGCTCTCATTGGCTGGCGTTTTGTGACGCTCCGCTCTGATTGGCTGACGTTCCGTGACACTGCGCTCTCATTGGCTGGCGTTTTGTGACGCTGCGCTCTCATTGGCTGGCGTTCCGTGACGCTGCGCTCTGATTGGCTGGCGTTTTGTGACGCTGCGCTCTCATTGGCTGGCGTTTTGTGACGCTCCGCTCTGATTGGCTGGCGTTTTGTGACGCTCCGCTCTGATTGGCTGGCGTTCCGTGACGCTGCGCTCTCATTGGCTGGCGTTTTGTGACGCTCCACTCTGATTGGCTGGCGTTCCGTGACGCTCCGCCCTCATTAGCTGGTGTTTCGTGACACTGCACTCTCATTGGCTGGCGTTCTGTGATGCTAAGCTCTTATTGGCTGGCGTTCTGTGACGCTGCGCTCTCATTGGCTGACATTCTGTGATGCTCCACTCTGATTGGCTGGCGTTCTGTGACGCTCCGCTCTCATTAGCTGGCGTTTCGTGACACTGCACTCTCATTGGCTGGCGTTCTGTGACGCTCCGCTCTGATTGGCTGGCGTTTTGTGACGCTGCGCTCTCATTAGCTGGCGTTTTGTGACGCTCCGCTCTGATTGGCTGACGTTCCGTGACGTTGCGCTCTCATTGGCTGACGTTCCGTGACGCTGCGCTCTCATTGGCTGGCGTTCTGTGACGCTGCGCTCTCATTGGCTGGCGTTTTGTGACGCTGCGCTCTTATTGGCTGGCGTTCCGTGACGCTGCGCTCTCATTGGCTGGCGTTTTGTGACGCTGCGGTCTCATTGGCTGGCGTTCCGTGACGCTGCGCTCTCATTGGCTGGCGTTCTGTGACGCTCCGCTCTGATTGGCTGGCGTTCCGTGACGCTGCGCTCTGATTGGCTGGCGTTTTGTGACGCTCCGCTCTGATTGGCTGGCGTTTTGTGATGCTGCGCTCTGATTGGCTGGCGTTCCGTGACACTGCGCTCTGACTGGCTGGCGTTTGTGACGCTCCGCTCTGATTGGCTGACGTTCCGTGACGCTGCGCTCTCATTGGCTGGCGTTTTGTGACGCTGCGCTCTCATTGGCTGGCGTTTTGTGACGCTCCGCTCTGATTGGCTGACGTTCCGTGACACTGCGCTCTCATTGGCTGGCGTTTTGTGACGCTGCGCTCTCATTGGCTGGCGTTCCGTGACGCTGCGCTCTGATTGGCTGGCGTTTTGTGACGCTGCGCTCTGATTGGCTGGCGTCTTGTGACGCTGCGCTCTCATTGGCTGGCGTTTTGTGACGCTGCGCTCTCATTGGCTGGCGTTCCGTGATGCTGCGCTCTGATTGGCTGGCATTCTGTGACGCTGCGCTCTGATTGGCTGGCGTTCCGTGACACTAAGCTCTCATTGGCTGGCATTCCGTGACGCTCCGCTCTGATTGGCTGGCGTTTTGTGACGCTGCGCTCTGATTGGCTGGCGTCTTGTGACGCTGCGCTCTGATTGGCTGGCATTCTGTGACACTGCGCTCTGATTGGGTGGCGTTTTGTGACGCTCTGCTCTGATTGGCTGGCGTTCCGTGACGCTGCACTGTCATTGGCTGGCGTTCCGTGACGCTGCGCTCTGACTGGCTGGCGTTTTGTGACGCTCCGCTCTGATTGGCTGGCGTTTTGTGACGTTGCCCTCTGATTGGCTGACGTTCCGTAACGCTGCGCTGTCATTGGCTGACGTTCCGTGACGCTGCGCTCTCATTGGCTGGCGTTTTGTGACGCTGCGCTCTGATTGGCTGGCGTTCCGTGACGCTGCGCTCTGATTGGCTGGCGTTCCGTGACGCTCCGCTCTGATTGGCTGGTGTTTTGTGACGCTCCGCTCTGATTGGCTGGCGTTTTGCGACGCTGCACTCTGATTGGCTGGCGTTCCGTGACGCTGTGCTCTGATTGACTGGCGTTTTGTGACGCTCCACTCTGATTGGCTAACATTCCGTGACGCTCCGCTCTGATTGGCTGGCGTTTTGTCACGCTGCGCTCTGATTGGCTGGCGTTCCGTGATGCTGCGCTCTGATTGGCTGGCGTTTTGTGACACTCCGCTCTGATTGGCTGGCGTTTTGTGATGCTACGCTCTTATTGGCTGATGTGTGATGCTCCGCTCTGACTGGCTGGTGTTCCGTGATGCTGCGCTCTCATTGGCTGACGTTCTGTGATGCTCAGCTGTGATTGGCTGGTGTTCCCTGACGCTGCGCTCTCACTGGCTGACGTTCTGTGACTCTGCGCTCTCATTGACTGATGTTCTGTGACGCTGTGCTCTCATTGGCTGGCGTTCTGTGATGCCGCGCTCCAATTGGCTGGCATTCTGTGACGCTCCGCTCTGATTGGCTGGCGTTTTGTGACGCTGCGCTCTGATTGGCTGGCGTTACGTGACGCTGTGCTCTCATTGGCTGACGTTCCATGACGCTGCGCTCTCACTGGCTGGCGTTCCTTGACGTTCTGCTCTCATTGGGTGGTGTTCTGTGATGCTCTGCTCTCATTGGCTGGTGTTCTGTGATGCTCTGCTCTCATTGGCTGGTGTTCTGTGATGCTCCGCTTTCATTGGCTGGTGTTCTGTGATGCTCCGCTCTCATTGGCTGCTCAAAACAAATAAATGAATGAATGAATGCAAAAAAGCTTGTTTTGTTTAAAATCATTGCTTCCTGGTACTTTTTAAGGCTAAAAACTCAAAATAGACTGTTCCTTTGACTTTAATAAAAGAAGCCTCAAATCATCGCAACTTTCACCACAATTTTTTGAAAAGCTGCCGCAAAATCAGGCATTTTAGGGTGCAACAATAAAAAAAAAAAATCCCATGAAATCCTGGCGGGACTGATTATTAGACATTTTGAGTGTCCAATACTTGACATATTTACTGTGACTTGCCAAACTATGTAATTTCTGTGTTAATTTATGGTGGAAATATCTATTCATGTATAAGGACAGGATGAATGTACATGTTCTAAATATTAAGGAGGACTAATTAAATTGCTCTTCGCTAATATCTACACCTATGTACATAACTATAAGGAAACGTTTCTTACAAAAATGTTTATATAAAGGAAGTGCTGTTTTATTTACAGCCTATTAGGACATAATTTAATACGTTTTGATGTTCATCCGAAGTTGTCTTTGGTGCTAATACCTGGACCTTAAGGCTGGTCTTGTGATCAGTGTCATTATTTTATACATGGAATCAATGGCTGTACACAGATCTAGAGTTGATCAAATGTTAAATATTAAACTGTTATTTATTTCTGAGCTGACATATGCATGTTTCTTATTCTAAAAGTTCTTTCATGTGTCAAGTAATAGATGCAGTATCTTAATTTTAGGTGTGTGTAAAAAATAAATAAATAAAAAAGGATCCCTGCTATTTACGCATGAATCAAGTTTTAAAGACACAACATGTTAAGTATGATTTTGATATAATTGTCAATTTATTTCTGCGCTGATATATGCATGTTTACTATTCCAAAAGTTCTTTCATATGTCATGTAATAGATACAGTATCCTAATTTTAGGTCTGTGTAAAAATAACTCATGGATCAAGTATTAAATGCACAACTTTAAGTACAATTTTGACATAATTATTAATTGTATCTTTAATTTTGGAATTTCATACTTCTACTGAACCTCAGATTTTCTACCCTTTGCTGTAATCACAATATTAACATTTTTAGCAGTTGTACCATGTACTTTACTACATTGTTTGACCAGCAGATGTCCCCACAACCCATTGATTCTGCTCTTCTATAGACAGACACATGCAGATGAAGGTTTAGACTGAAAAGCAACTCACACCTCTGCCAGGATGTGGTAAAAACTCCAAACACAAAACCAACTTTTCTGGAAGTTGACAGCTAATAATGGCTTATGATGTTAGATTTGAGTGTTCACCTTAAGATGCTGCTGCATTGCTTTGTTAAGGCTAAATTAGATGTAAAATGTATGATGCAGTGGTGTTATAACACAGGCTAATGTTACACACATCATCTCTGTCAGTGGCTGTTGTTGAACATGTCCTTCCTGTCTCTGCTCTGTTCCTCAAATATACACAACTGTTCTGCTGGTCACATATTGACTCACTTCCTTGGCCTGTGCCCTTCCTAACCCCTCTTTTTTTTTTTTTTTTTTTTTTTTTGTTTGTTTGTTTTTTTGTTTTTTTTTTGTTTTTTTTTACATTCATTAATTTCCGGGAATATCTGATGCATTCACTTTATGTGCTGATGACTCTCCAAGGCCAAGTCATCTCTCTGTGTGTCTGTACTTATTTCAGGCCTCAGTGGAAAGGCTGTTATGTAATGATGTAACTCAACTATTGTCCTCTAAAACTAAAACAGAGTCTGTTTAAACAGTGTGTTGGAGCTGTAAATGTCATGTGTGTATATGTATGAGGTGTGGTTTTAGTGTACAGTGCATCTGAAGACTTGCTGTTTTCTTAAATGCCTTTTGGGTTCCTCCCACTGAAATCTGAGTGCTTTTGGGTTTTGTTTGGATTTCGATAGACCGTCAGACTCCTTGGCAGGAGCTTTGGTGGTACAGAGAATGGGGTGGTCTTTTATCTGCAGGCACGCACACACACAGTTGCCCCATGCTACTCTCTGATGTTTATTGATGCCATTTTTAGACTACAAAAACACCAGTCTGCAAGCTTGAGCCTCTCTGGAGCTCACTTCAGTGTTTTAGGCTGGTTTCTATTGTCTCTATTTGGTGGAAATATTAGGAATCCTCTGTTATGTAACCTACTTTCCCCTGGGTACTATGTGTCCTTATAGTGATTCCACTGTGCTGGTACTGGGACACTCTAAAAGCCTCTTGTGTCCCCAAGCTTTATCTGGAAACCAGTTATCACTTACTGTAAGTGATGAGCCAGGATTGACCAGAATCATCAATGTTAAGTGTAACTCCAGGGAATAAAAGCCAGATGGTTGCCTTGCAGTGACAGTCTCGTTGTAATGTTCTAATGAGTACTCTCAGATGACCGATGCTTTCACTGGTCTCCCCCTCACCCTCAAACCAGACCCAGACAGTAAATAAGTAGACCAGGGGACAAACTCCACCCTTTCTGCTTATATGTGGAAACTCTGAGCCTGACGGAGGCATGTGTGTCTCTGTGGCTCTTGGATGGGAATTTGGGAGGAGTGTAGCTACTGCACAGGAAAACCAGCTCCTTATGCACTACAGTATAAAAAAGCAATAAACACAGGATGAATGTTCACATTATGGGGCAAAGTTTGGCCCCAAATGACACTTTTACTTGGAAACGCTGCCAAACTCTGGGTCATGTTAACCATCTGTAGGCATTTTCTCTGTGTTCAGTAAATCCTTTTTTGTTGACTTCTGCTTAAATGTGCTGTTCCTCTTTTTAGAGACATTTTGTATTGGTATATTTTGCCATAATTAAGATTTTCTGTCCCGATAAACACACCAACAGAAGCTTCTTTAAAGCTGATATAAATCTCTTTACTTTGGAAACTTGGATATCAAACTGATCTTGTACCTTATAAATGCTGAGTGCATAGAAATATCATACTACATGCTACATGTTTGGTAGGCTCTTTACTTTCTGATACCAAGAATTTTCTTTATGGCAGTTGATTTCTACCTTGTGTCAGTTTCTGCTTTCTTTTTGTTTTTTTTTTGTTTTTTTATTTTCAGTTTATGAGTTTATAGTTTATTTAAAGGCTGGTAATTGCACAGAAAAATAATGATACATCCTGATAGATAGAATTTCCTCTGTGCCAGTTGTTTTCCACCTGTGTTCAATGCTGTTTTTTCAGTGTCTGAGTCCCTGGTTTTCTTTTTTGTATGTGAAAAAGGCTGGTAAATGCATAGAAATATCATGATACATCCTGACAGAATTTCTACCTGCGTCAGACGCTGCTGTTTTTATTCACTTTATGAGTCTATGGTTTCCTGTCGGGTCAGTGCTCTGAACTTTTGCCTTAGACAAAATGAACCACATGTCTCCAGACAGGTAGATGACCCGGGGCTGTCCAACAGAACCGGTTCCCCTGGTCATGCATGCCTGCCTGCTGTTGGATGTGAGAAACAGTTAACTGTTCACAGCCTGGGGGAGCAAAGAGAGCTTTAAGATCCAGTCCCACATTCCTAAGGTCTCTCTGGGCTATAAAACGTGGAGCCCCAACAGTTGAGCTCCTCCTCCACCTCCTCCTGTGTTTGTTTTCTGACTCCCTCCTTTTGCCTCAGAGCAGAGGAGAAGCCTGACAGGCGTGTACCACTGTGTTGCCACAGGGGAGCTACATCAGCAGAGGGAAGGAAAGCCGCAGTCATTTTCAGCCTTGAACTTCCTGCCTCCCCCTCTGAATTTTTTGTGGGTGGATTGGTCTGAGATGGAGGGGAGAGGTAGGAGGGGGTTTAGAAGAGGAGAGCATTTTGGAAACCAGCTGATCAGAGCTGTGGTATTCAGCCACAGAGACAGAGGGAGATTGAGAGTGACTGGAAAAAAAAGAGAAAATAGACAGAGCAGCTGAAGATATTTGGATCTTATGATTGAAAGTGGACCAAAAAGAGAGTTTAAAGCGGTATATCTGCTCCCTTTGATGGGAACTGGGAGTTAATGTGAAGAGAGAAGAGTGGAGAAGATGTGAGTGAAGAAATCTGAAGAAGAAAAGGATCAGCCCAACTGTGGGGAGCACAACAGAGATTCTACACAGAGTAGAGGAACCCTGAAGAGCAAGGAGGGATGTCTTGGCTGTCACCTGTGTCCTGGGCCAAATGGACATGGACAGCAGTGAGAGGGGGAGAGGGAGAGGAGGGCGAAGAGGGGCAGGAGGCAAGTGAGGAGAGGGATCAACATGGAGAAAGAAGAGAGGAGGAGGAGGAGAGATCTCAAGACTGCAGGCAAGTGTTCTGCTGGAAACCCGTTGACGGCTCACAGATTAATGCTGTGGGAACCGGGGGGAGGAGGCTGCATTTCACATGTGTGTCCATGAAGGTGCAACACTTTCCACCTGTCAGGTTTAGAAGCTCACATACTGTAGAGGTTACATGAAATCAAGCTGACATAAATATAGAAATAAGGAATGTGTGATGTTCTGCAGCATTGACACATTTGAGGCGTTACTGGTTTGGGTTGTGACAGTGCTTCGATGTGCAAAGGAGGAGACTCACTGGCTCATCACATCCTCATTTCTGTGGTTTTACTGAAAAAACAAACTGGTACTACAGTCACTGTTTAACAATGCAATACCTGAAAACAAAACATGGCTCATAGTTGAAGCATTGGGGTCTTTTTCTGGCCTTTTTCCTTGTGAGCTTTGTTAATACTGATACCCTAAGTAGGCACAGAGACCCACAGCTGTGCTTTTGTGCTGTTTTGTATGGTTTTCTAAAAGGGTATCAGTAGTAATAGTCATCTCAGAAGGTTTGAAGCTTCTTTTTGTTCCAGTTAGAGTTCTGTTAATGTCAGATGTAGGAGCAGAAGTGATTTCCCGTAGATCCATTTACACTCGAGTCATAACTAAAGAAAGTTTCCATATGACTAATCCTCCAACTGACTGTATAATGTTGCAACTTTCAAGAGAAATACATAATATACTATATGTAGTGTTTAAACTTGTACGATGCAGTTTCATAACCGTTACAGGAAGCACTAGGCCACACTATTTCCTCTTTATCTCCTCTCTATCTTTCACTTTATCTGCACCATGTTTTACTTTCTCACCTTACTCAAACATGAAGTCTGGCAGTCAACCGTCAACACATATTCAAAGGGTGATATCATTTTTTGGAACAGGGAAAAGCATCTCTGCATCAATTAAATCTAAAATTAACCATCAGTATTAATTAAAAAGTGAATGACTGTTGACTTGAACATCTGAGTCATAGTAAATTGTAGACATTTTTCTGAGCAAGTGTTGAAAGATTATTGGATTGAGCTCATGAGAACAGACATTGCTCAATACAGAACACTGATGATTCCATTTATGAATGCACTTCCCAGATACAGATGAACTTTATTGATCCTCAATGGGAAATTCATTAAGAAATTCCTGATCTCCAAAACTCACTTGCAGTGCGACTAAAACAATATTACTCCACTAATGTGATACTATTAACTATTAATCTGCCATTGATCCAAATTCAGGGATGGAGTGTGTGTTTCTTTCATAAACTGGTTGAGTACTGTCAATATACTTTTATTCTGATAACGCGTCAATTTCTAAAAGGAGACAAAAGGAGATAATCTGGGTTGAAATATCTATCTGTTGACCTTGGTCTGGAGACTTTATATCTCATCAGGATAGAGGAGAGAACAGGGTGACATACAGTACACTCTAACCTCACAACAGCAACTATGTCGCAGATGTCAAGTAATAAACAGTAATAAACACCTACATTTTAAAAAATCTGAATCGCTGAACATCAACCTCAAACTAGTTGTAAATGTCAGTAAATGCATCAAAAGTAACAGAAAAGAAATCAAGATGTTTATCTTTTGAGCTGGTATTTTCCATCAAAGTCAGTACAGAAACCTATTATTATTTATCAGTGGTATTATTTTATTTATTTATTTATTTATTTGACGTGGACATAACACCAGTATTGGAACAACATACATGCATTTGTCCATGAGAGGCCTTATAATAGAAGAAGAAAGAACAGATGCAGATTTTATACAGGTAATAAAACGCTGCAGTCTATTAGAAAATTGCAAGTGTGTGTTTGTTCAGCCTTAATTTAACTCTTCTACCACCAATCAACTTCTTCCAATACCAAAAAGTACCATTGGTTAAAATTAAGTAGTTTGTCTCTTCTCCAGGTGGATTAGTACCAGAGTCTGTTCTAACACTGTTGTTGTTTCAAAAACTACACAGAAGAATATAAAGTTCCAGATGCCTGTTTCTAAAGGTTTTGTGTCTTTTTAGATCCACTGCAATCTACAAATGATAAATCGAGGCATAATATTGTTAAAATTCACTTATTTTTCTTACAAAATTTCAGGTTGTTCATGGTTGTTCAGCTTATTCACATTTTGTGTGCAAGGATAGTTTGTAGATTTAAGCATTTTCATAATATACTGTATCTTTTTTTGCACAAAAATAAAGAAAAATTTTGGAGTTGTCAAAATTTATAGGTTATTATACTATTATTTTACTGGTCTGGCTTGTTTCAGGTCAAATTAGGCTGAATGTGGCCCTGAACTAAAACAAGGTTGACACCCATGGTTTGAATAATATGTTTATAGGGTAGTAGGTCAGTTGAAAAGGCCTTTTTTATGGAATGAGTAACGGGTTAACTTACAAACCTTGTAAGTTGATTTGGTTGTCCAAAAAAAATTTCCATTGGTGCTTGTTAATCAGGTATATGAATGTATTTGGGACATTAAAGTGCTTCATGTAGGTATAAATGTCCTGTTTGTATACCATGCATGTCCTGGGGAAATAATACATTCCATACTGGGCGTCAATAGTGTTGTTATTCTCTTCTTTTGTTATGATTGCTTCTCCTGGGTGATAATCATTTCTCTTTCTTCTTCTGTGAATGTTTGTAAAGTTTATTATGTCGGTGTCTCCTTCTGGCTTCCACAGCTCTGACTCAGACGGTCATTTTGACACTCCTGAAGCAGCAACTCCGGTCCACGCCCCTCCACCCATCCCAGGAGAGCTGGAGAACAACAACTCAGATGTAGACAAAACAGGTGAGGGCACTGTTCATCAAATCACAGAAAGAGAGAGAAAGAAAAGACAAGGAGAGGAGAGGCAGCTAACATACTGTCGATATCACAGCACATGGACGGAGTGGCCCCCATGACGTTGCCATGGAAACAGGAGCCTTTTGATGTTCCTCTGAATGTGTGTGCAAGCGTGTGTGTGTGTGCATAGTCAACAGCCATTAATCTTCACTTTCTAAAACAATAAAAACACACTGAAACAATAAGGCTAAATAGTCTATGTGGAGGTAAAAATTCCACTATGTCTGAGTCGTGTTGTAGGCCTATCGAGTTCACCATGCCAGAGTAATTGGATACATATGCAGTCTGACAGATTCAGGAATGTGCATTACCTGCAGGTTGGCCCAGTAGTCAAGTCGTTAAGGGTGAAAAGTGTGGGCTGCAAAGTACCTGGTTTGATTTACAGTCACAGTACGCTTTAATGCATTTAATTCCATCTGTCCTAGCTACTAATAAAAATAAAATCTCCAAAAAATACCCCAAAACATTCATTTTTAAAAGAAGACATGTAGTTACTTGAAGGATTACTGTACAAATATTCATAGATTAAACAGTGTTTTATTATACAGGAAAAAATTATTAGACCATCAAGTCATCCAAAACAATGGTTATGCAATCAAGTACTAACTCCTGTGTGTATCATGTGACTAAAACAGACAGAAAAGAAAACCTGGAATGCCTAAAAGCACTGTTTTTGGCAGTACAATGCCATAGCGATTTATTTAAGAACTGAAGTGATTTTGGTTATTATCAAGAAAACCATGATATCAGCACTTAAATTAAATTTTTATGAGCTATTTTTGTTGTTGTCATTATATTTATCCAAACAAATGTACCTTTAGTTGTACCAGGCATTAAAATGAACACGAAATTGAACAAGGGTGGTCTAATACTTTTTTCTGCGACTGTAGGTGATCATTGTTATGTAGCAGCAAAGAAGGCATGATGTGAGTTGCATGCTTGGTATGTGAGCTGGTATGCACGCCGAGTAGGGCTTTTATGTAGTGCTTTTGGGTGTGGTGATGATGGCGGAAGCGTTGTCGTTGTCATTCGGATCAGTACGAGGTGGAGCCTATAGGAGAGTGTGGGAATGGCCTTTGCTCTGGAATTCAACAGGTTCAACAAAAGCCCTGGTTTACTTTGTTTTCTATTGGTTAGTGATGGAGGTCAAGGGGCCAGGAGTCACTGAACAAAGCGGGTTATCAGGCAGGGATCACCACCACACAGCCTGAATTTTAATAAGGTTTTTAGGCATGTGCTTATGTTTTGTGCATGGTATATGTGAGACAGTTTGTACTTTTGGTGACAATACTCCATCCTGTACAACAGCTCCAGCAACATTTTCCAAAAGTGGAGGGAGTGAGACGGGAGTTGACTTTAGTTTGAACCACAAACATCCTCTCACGCAGCTGTGGAGGAGGAAGTTTGACTCTCTCTCTGTTCCTGGCAGACAGCCGTCAAATGGGCCCTAGAAACTACTTTGAATGTAAACACACTGAAGGCTCTGTTTGTCTGTCCATCCCCACCGCTGTGTACATGATGAGGATTTATAAATACTTTGAAGGGGCTGAAGACTTGTCTCAACCAAAAAAAAAAAAACTTACCTCAAACTGATTACATTTACAGCAGGATGATTATGGTGGTTTTTGAGGGGGATACATGAATACTCTCTAAAAACTCTGCAAACATATGGAAAAATACACATCTCATGGTCAAGGCCTGTCAGAGTCATCATCTAATCACCAGAACCATTTTCACATTATGTAACTGTGAAATCAGTTGGGTAAACAAACAGATATATATGTTTTTAATCATTATTTCCACAGTTTTCCGCTAAGTAGGGTTTTTAATGACATCTTGTTGCACATCATTTGTCAGTATATTTTAATTTTATACCTTGGTCCACTATTTCAATAAAATGCTTTGTATATTTGAGTTCTATTTGCCAAATACACAAATTACATATTATCATTGTAATATTGATTATTATATGACACATATTTTCCTTATATTGTGCTCATGTAGAGTGCATGTGTGTTTGACTGACAAAACATTTACACACAAATTGATGTGTTTCTTATTCAGGTTAAAATAAATGAAGGATGGTATAACAATATGGTGAACACATGCAAATTAGTTGATTTCATTAATCAAATTAGACCTCAGCATTTGATAATAAACTGACCTTAACTCTAGATACATCACACTGAGGGGATAAAGATGTAATACTTTAACATAACATGGTATTGGCTGTACTTATAGTTCTGGACGAGGACATGTTTGTATGAGCACAATGAAAATGGCATAAGAGTTACAAAGTGATGTGAATCATTGTAGGGTAGAAACACCGCAGGCTGAGCTGGTCTCCTAGCAACAAAATATTACATGAATATGGCGAGTATGACGGGTTTAGTGAAATATGTCATTGTGTCAACAGGCCCTGGAGGTAATGATCACACCATAACAGGTGATGTACCCGTTGTCAACAACATACAGCACGAAATACACAGCAGCACATTTCATTTAACACAGTCTTTGGTATAAATGTCATGGCCCTCATAGTAACATGTCACCATGGAAACAGCAGCAATTGGAACACTGGGCTGGTTAGTAACCTGCTTTCAAGCAGCCAATCAGACGTCAGCAACATCTGAGTTTACATCTGATTGGACCAACTACTCTTATTCTTACAATTCATAATAATAATAATAATAATAATAATAATAATAATAATAATAATATTTAGTTTCCTTTTTGTTGGGTTTGATATGGATGCTAATTATGTTTTTTTCTTCCATTGCTTCTTCAGTGGTGGAGCCTGAGGAGCACCTGATAGTAACTGTTCCTGCTGGGGATCCGGATATTTTTCTCAGACACGACATGGGCCAGGATGAGCCTGTGGCCCCCATGGGTGGCCCACTGGAAATTAATATTAAGACAGTTGATGCAGAGCAAACAGAGGTTGTCTCAGAAGTGTCTGCACCTGTACCTGTGTCTACTCCTTCACTAACACCAGCTCCTGAAATAGCAAAAAGCACAGCTCCATCCTCTGAGCTTTCCCAAGGCTCATGCCCTGTCCTGGTGGAAGATCCTGTACCTGATCTAGCTCCAGCTGCAGCTCCAGCCCCAGAACTGGACTCAACACAAAGCAGTGAATGTGCAGCTGGTCCAGCTCCAGATCACCCTGCAGAGAAACCTCTTGCTGACTCAGAACTGCAGTGCAATGGACTCCCAAGTGAAAAAGAAATGCCTAAAAAGACTAAAACCAGCAAGTCAAAGACTCCACCTATCAACATTAAGACATCATTTAAAGAGGACCCACAAGTAGATGAGGCGCAAGAAATTCCTGTTCCTAAAGCCAGCTATAACTTTGACCTCGACAGTCTGGATGACAGTTTTAACCCCTTCACCAGTGGAGGATCTAAAATACAGAACTCTCCCCCTCCATGTGGAACAAGCTCCCTCCCGAGACTTGAACCACTTGGCAGCTCATTGCCGGTCTGTGATGCCGGTTCAGCAGCTCCAGCAGAGGTAGAGACAAATGAGTTATCAGAAGCAAAACCTGTGGTTTTGGAGTTTGGTCTGGACAATGGGGCACTTAGCAAACCACCTCCGAGGAAATTAGGAGGCAAAAAGACAATCAGCAAAGGTGCAGCTAAGAAACAGAAGCCCAAAGTGTCAGAGGTGTCCAGCAAACCTGCACCAGAACCCACAGTGGCCTCAGATTCTCAACCACTATCAGAACCAGTTCCAGAAACTACTTTGCCAGTTTCAGACTCGACTGCATCACTGAACTTGGATGATGTTCCTATTCCTAAAACAGGAGCAAATAACTTTGATCCAAGTCAGTGGGATGACCCAAATTTTAATCCGTTTGGTAGCAACAGTAAGATGAACAACTCCCCAGTGCTCCCTAAGGGTTCCTACAGTTTTGACCCAGATAATTTTGATGATTCTGTCGACCCTTTTAAACCATCCAAAACCCTGGGTGCAGAGGACTCATCCAGCAGTGGGCCTCAGCCTGACAAAAAAGTAAAAGATGGAGGTAAACCGAAAGCAGGGCCTCCATCTGGGGAGAAGAAAGTGAGGCAAATTCCCAAGAAAAGCAAAGAGAGGACAATCACGTAAGTCTACAGCAGAACGGGTAAACCAAAATGCAGTTGCAGCCTATACATATGTTTCCATTTTTCCTTCCTTTGCCCTGAAGTTTACAGTTTTGAGCTTGTAACATTCTCACCGATAATGTAATTTCAGTTTTCAGGTCAGTAATAGGTTTAGATTAAACCTGCTTCTCTGTCCTTTGCTTGTTATTGACATCCTCTAGTGGTCAAATGCATAAAAAACAATGCTTTGAACACACATCAAACACTTAACACTGCATACTGACCATTGATATGATTCCAAAACAGGTTATATATAGGCTGCTCAAAGTGCTTGCAGGGCTAGCTTTAGTTTTTCAGGGCTGTCAGCTGTTGTGTTTATGCTCAAACTTTCAACTATTTAACAGTTAAACACCTTTAGTCACTCACTGGCTCTCCTGTGTCTCCTCCTTGTTCTTCATTCCCATATTAAACTCTCCTGTTCCCCTCACTGTATCCCTTTACATCTGCATCCTTTCTCTTCATGTCTGTTTTTTGCAAAACAAAAAAACACACACAAAAAAAAAAAATCCCAACTTCTGCTTTCGTCCACTTCTATTGGCCTCAGGACATCAGAACAAGTCAAGTTTCTCTGTTTTCTGTTGTAAGTACTTTCACAATCAATGCTCTTTTTGCTTTCTTCTCATGCACGCTCACTCCCCATCCACCACTGCATGTCCTGTTACTGAGCTCATTGTCAAAGGTGCATGTGAGGCAAATGAATGTCTTCCTCAGTCTCACCTAGTGCCGCCACCCCATCACCTTGAACATCAGCAATCCAATTTGTCTCGTCTTTCAGTCTTGTGATCCCTGCAGAGTTCAGAAGCACCAGTGTGGTTATACATGTATATCACCGCACCTCATTGGACACAGGGCCCGCGATAAATCTAGAAATGCTTGTGGCCCTGTATTCTAAAACTGTATTTAGTGTCTGTATTTTGACAGTTATGATCACTTATTTTTAGATTAACATATTCTAACAATTTGTCTCCTCATCATGTGCTTTTTTTGTAGGAATTCCTGTAAAGTACAAAAGTACGACGAGAGCCAGTCGCTGGTTCTTGACGTGTGCAATCAGGTAATGTAATATGTTGATCTGTGTGTGTCTGTGTTTATGTACGGGAGTGTCGTGTCAGCCGAAATGTTTCACCTTACTGCAGTGACACTGCAATGTCCATTATTCAGCAGCTGTCGAACCCTAGAGCTCACCTTTCAAAACACTCACACACACAGAGCATCAGCAGTGTCTCTGCAGTACTGCTTTGGCCCAATGACAGATCTGCGACTAATCACTGAGCGGTCAGATATTAGTTCACTGCTCCCAGTGCCCTCAACATTATGACCTCCTCCACCATTAGCAGACACTTTATAGCTCTAATACCTCACAGTTTGTCAAGCACCACCAATCTTGTCTGGAGAAAATTACATTCACCAGCACGAAAAATGCAGTAACACAGAAAGTACTGAGTCTTTTGCAGAGTTTTTCCATCCATAGCAGCAGAGGCACTACCTATCTAGACTCAACATTCAAGATTTATATTCATCACTTGTGCACAAACAAATGCTTCAAGCACATAGGAATTCTTGTGCAAGGCTTTTTGGAGTCAAGTAAAAAAAGCCAAAAAAAAAAAAAAAAATCATCTAGTCTTCATTAGAAAGTGCTTAAAGCACTGTACAAGAATAATACAAATAAAATAGAAAAAATGTAATAGATAAATTATGAATACTGCGACTCTGCTGTGAAAACTATACACAAGTAACTAGTAACATACAAGTACCTGATAGATATATTAACATAATCAGTAGTAACAGAAAATTATGAGGGGATATTGCATCTACTTAACTACTGCCTATCCTCAATATTAGCACCAGTTTGCTGCACATTATCCTACTACTCAATTTTTTTTTTTTTTTTTTAAATCTATTTGACAACATATAATTTAATACTGGTTTCCCAAGTCTATGATCAGAACTTTGCCCATAACAACAGCCTGTTATTTATTATATAGGATGAAAGCTAAGTGTTTGTTTCATTGCAACAACATTTCAGCCATTATGGACCACATGTAGTTCTCAAAAAGCATATATTCTCTTTGCTGCTGTCAACAAACTTATATTGACAGTAAAAAAAAAACAAAAAAACTAATTGTTCCTTATCATGGAATAATACCACATTGGATTGAAAGCTGTCATCAAAAAATTCCTCTATACTCTTTGAACAGAAATAACAGACCATAGAATAATATCACTGACTGATGAGAATTAAGTACTCGCCAATACCATGTCATAGATTCTTCACAATACAACTCAGCCCTTTTTAGTTGGTAGATATCAAAGTGGATCCCTGAACACTTAAGGAAAACTCTTAAAATAATTAAAATGACTTTTATAGAAAACATTGGTAATGTGTCAACAATTAAGGCATGTAGCATCTCCGGATGAATGATGGTCTTTACTCTACAACTGATGGTTCATGAAAGTTTTTATTTATAACACGGTAGCTCCTAAACTTTGCTCTGAACACACTGTAGGAGCTAGGAAGACAATAAAAAACAAAGATATTATTTTAACATTCTATCCCTTTGAGATTTAAAATATTTCAGTAACATTTAATCACAATGGACTACATTGAACTGTAAATTGAAACTGAAATCTAGAACTAACTTAATTTTACTTTTCAAATAAAGTTATGAAATAACCCCTTTTAACTGTTTTAACAGTCAGTGACAATCTCCAACAGAGTGCTATAATAATATAATATAAATCCCACATAAAATGTGCAAATTACATATAAACTAAGTTTTAAAACCTTTCTCCCACATTCAAATTTACTGCAGTTATTGTAAAACAAATCTTACATCTTAAACATGAATTTCCTCATAATAGCGATCTTGATTTAGCCAAAGAATAGTAATGACAACAGAATTCGTGTCGTGGCTAATATGACAGTTTAGCTAACTTACACACACACACAGGCCTACTCAATACAAACTCTGAAAACTTCTAAGAAAAGCGCATTATAATGAGACTCAGTGTTGCACACAATGACATAAACACTGACAAACCTTGTGCCTTTTTCAACCAGGTGCTAAGTAAACAAAGCATTACTTTTCCCTCGTCCGGAAGAAACACCTGTTCATATTTACTGTTATAAACCTCTTTGTACTTCCGACCGCATTTCCGCCGGCAAAATAAAAGCACCTTCAAAATAAAAGCACCCGTTTTTGTAATTTAGCCCAATGAGACAAAATCAACAAAGATCACAAGAAAACCTTTATAAACTGAAAAAAAACACCATTATTTTAGGTCCTTTATACGGCATTTATAGAATGTTTTATAGCTTTTTTCATGTTTTTTTAAGGTCTAGGTCAAGTTTATTCATATAACACAAAGACCTAGTGCTACTTTTGTAGTAGTTCTCAAATTAAATTTTCTTTATTTTTAAACTTTCTCAGGTGATTACCATTTATTGTAATATTATGCTCTGTATTTATCATTTTCCAGTGAAAATCACCTATTTCCCTATGTTTAATTTACTGATCATGTAGATGTTCATAAAAGCTCAGATTAAACTTGAGGGTTATTGTATCAGAAAAAGAGAAAAGTGAAGAAAAACTGACTTTTTCAGAAAATATATCATTAACTGAACATAAGCGAAGTGTCTCCATCCACTGTCATTGATCCAACTCCATGGGTTTTACTGGTGAATCAATGCTGTAGAAGATGACGGTGTTTCCACGTTCACTACGGAGCCTCCATCCGTCCATATTAGTCATATCTCATGACCATGAAAAGATGACAAACTGCATTTTACACCAATTACTTACATGTATTGATAGGATTAAGGGATGAACAGGTATTTAACATTTTGTATCAGTAACTGATTTTGGTCACCAGTGGGTGTTTGGGTCTTTATGAGTTAAAACAAAGCAAAGTGCCCAAAATGCTGTAGATACAAATACAAGATATGCTAAAACTAGTAAAAATAAGGATAAATACAAAATATAGTAAAACTGATAAAAACAGATACACAGTAATAGGATAAATAGTATCTGAAACACAACCAGAAGATAAAACAAATCAAAATCACACACTTGTATTAAAAGCCAATGCAAATAAGTGCGTCTCTAAGAGAGATTTAAATTGCTCAAAGGACTGTGCACATGTGATTTGTTGGGGCAGAATGTTCCAGAGCCTTGGACCTGCCACAGAAAAGACTGTCTTTTTTTTTTGTCTATATATATCCCACTCAAAGTACTCCTTGAATAAACTCTTTTTTTTCTTTTCCCTTTAATTCAACCCTTCGTTCTGTGTGTTTAGGTGGAGGATGAAGTGGTGGTCCAGACCCCAGAGATCACTCAGCGAGTTCATCATGCCACAGATGAGGAGAAACTGGCCTCCACTGGCATCATGGGCCCGACAACGGAGAGCCAGGAGGAGCGAGGAGAGTCCGAATGCAAAAAGGCATCTGGGAATAAACAGCCAGTTGAAGACATATCTGTTATGGACGGTATGTTTTGCAGCCAAATGTTTATATTTTATGTAGTTTATCGTTTTATATCTTTCAAGTTACATGAATCATTAGCTGGCACTGACAAAGGTATCAGGAGTTATATAAATAAGGTGATAAAAAGCAGTCATAAAGAGCACCCACATTAAACACTTTAATTGTCCAAAACCAGACAGCACAAACCACCAAAAGACAGTTAAAATCCATAACACACCATCCCTGTGACAGTGATCTCATGGAAATATAGATCTGAAGCAATTTCCTTTCATTTGATAAATTGCACATTCTCTGGAAAACAATTCAGACCTCAGAAAAAGTCTGAAACAAATCTGTGGACAAAATTTGGACAATAAATTCTGGTAAATAATATATAACCTTGTTGCACCCCTGTGATCGAATTTTGAGCCTTTTTGCCCAAGGACTGCAAGGCCACACAAATATGTCCAACATTATAAAAAAGAAAAATGGAGCATCAGCAGACTCAGCAGAATCCTGTCCCAGGACATGAAAAAGTTAAATATATATATATATATATATATATATATATATATATATATTGTGTTGGAGGCCAAATATTTCCCATGTCTGTGACAGCAGTGCAAGTTTCACATCATCTTTTTAGAATCAGTACCATCTAATATCAAATATGTAAACACATGCAAGGAATTCTTTACCAGTAGTTGTTGTCTTTCTAGTAAATTGAAAACACATGGTATAATAAATAATTAAAGCAAAGTTAAATAAATAAAAAAGAAACTTTATGTACATATAAGCTCTATACACATACAGACAAAAAAAAAAATTCAAAACTATTTCAACCTTTTAATAATAATCAATGGACAATTAAGGACACAGATTTTAAGCTTCAGAAGACACACAGACAAGCCAGCATGAGGAATACATTGACTAAGTTTGTTTCATTTACTGTTTTTACTTATTACCAGATATTAATTTGTGATTTTTTTTCTCCAAAGGTCCTGAAACCAAGATTGTTCCACACCTGGAGGAGAAAGACAGCTGTAATCTCAAAGATGACATAGTGAGTATAATGTGTATAACATATACACAGTTTGAATTCCTCATGTTACTGTCACTTTTACTTTGTGGTATGATGTTCTTATATTGCTTTTACTGCCTTCATTCTTTGTTCATATTTACCTGTTATTTTGACTTTCTTCCATCTTTTTTGTGTCTTTTGTCACCACATCATATCATTTCAATTCTCCGTTTTGCTCATTTGGCCTGATGGTTTTGTGTTTTCTAAACAGTTTTAGGAGTAAGAATCTGTATGTAAAAGTTACTTCTCTTTAAACATTAGGGTTATACAAATTCAAGCCTGCTTACTGAATATTTGTCTAAATAATCACATCAGCACGTAACGTCTCATGTATTAAATCAACTCAAATGAGATGTGAAGTGACTGCAACAGGGTTCCCACATTCATGAAAAACCTGGTGGTCATGGAATTCTAATTCAAATTTTCTAGGCCTTTAAAAAGTAATAAAATTGTTTGAAAATTTTGGAAAAGCACAGAATATAGTTTTCAAAATTCCTCATTTTTTAGTCAGCATTTCTCCTTAACCTTGTGCAAAAATCAACTGTACATACACATTTTGTAGCTGATACATTTTTAATTTGTCATGAGATTGCATCCATGGGGGAAAAGGAAATCGACAGAAGAGTAACACTGTCAGATTTGGACACTGAAATGTGAAAAATAGACTTTCTTCCAGAAAATCTCTTTAAAGTTTTGCCTCAGATTATGGAGGGTTTAAGTAGCACTGTTATTTGCCTAAAAACATTTTTACAGAATTTTGGATCTACATTATTATAATCGCTAGAAATAGCTTTGTATAGATTCATAGTTTTCTGTGCATCTCAAGTGAACATGAGAATAACTCAGAAAATGTTTCTGAAGGGTCATGGAAAGCATATTTTTTGTTCCTTGAGAAAATGTGTCTGAATCCTGATGGAAGTATTTAATACAAAGCAGAACAGATGCCCCAGGGCAAGTGTTTACAGATTCAAGATTCCTGTACAATGAAAATCTTACTTTGCTGTCCACACTAAATACAAAGAGAATTTAAAATATATAAAAATTGAAATAGAATAATTTAACTAGGAAATGAAAACAAACAGTACCATTTAAGAATGACAATAGAGAAAGATGAGCATAAAAATTTAAACTACTATTAGAAAGAAAAAAATGTATATGTAAATAAATGTGCAATATGTGTGTAATTGTGCAAACTGTCTGTGTCAAGTTGTTCTGGTTTGTTTGATTTTTTTTTTTGCCGTTTGCCCCAACTTGGAAAAAGGTGCAAACGTCTGGAGGAGGTTTGGGCAACTGGACTTCACTCAAAAGATTCCCAAGATGACTTTTTCCTCTTTTTTTTCTCTTTTATTAAAGTTCAGAGGCACAGGTCTTTGGATGCACATACACCGAATGCTGTGATTGTTTTTAATCTTTAGGTGGAAAACCTTTAACAATAAACAACACAAAACAAACAATTAATTGACCAATAAGTACAAAATGCTATAAATACAAATTCACCATTATATAGAAAAATAGATATTTACATATAGATACAATACAAAAATTGTTTAATTTAAATTGATTAACAAGAAATATATAATAATATATAATATATATTTAACACATCTGAATAAATAGAAGTAAAACAAAAAATCCCATTAATTACACTCAATTAACAATATTTAAACCCAACAAAGTCACTACTTTAACTATAATTAACTGACAATTAGTTGAAATCCTGTACCCAGGCAATTTACTTTTAAAATACATGATCATATTTAATATAAACCACAAATAACCCTACTAATTAACAAAAAAAAAACACCACTTGCAGTTACAACAGGCAGCTTTAAGTTAACCCTTTAAACCCTGTTTGCGCTCCGGTGCGCTCACACACAACAGCACATTAATGTGAGACTATCATTATGATTAAATAGTCACAGTTCTAGTGCAGCACATAAACTAAACATTTCATAAATAGTCTCACTGGCTGCCCCTCCGCAGTTTCCAAACGTCTGTTGCTCAGCAGTCTGAAGTTTGCATAGGAGCCGCAGCGTCGTCTGCTCCGCCCTTTTATCAGTTACTGCTGCTGTCTCATTGGAGACACCTGTAGCCTTTCAGCAGTGTGCATGATGACACAGCGCACAGCTGAGCCCAATATGGTTCTGACTGAACTGACCTGTGCTGTGGCCTCTGAATGTCACAAACTTTTTTTTTTTCCTTTTCTCCATGTCTTTTTCACAGTGAATTAAAACCAGTTTGACTTTACAGTCTGATGTAAATGATATATAACATGAATGTATAATCTTTTCATTATACTGTGTTTTGTCTGTATTTCACAGTGTGAGATATCAATGAACCAAACAATGAAGGTGCTCAGCAGTGACGTCCCCGACCCGGCTGCCCTGTCCCAGGACACCACACCCCTCACTGAGATGGACAAGGCTGCAGTGCTCACTCTGATCAGAGAAGAGGTAGAAGAAACATCCCACACACTCAGACAAACAGTGGTGTTGTAGGATGAATATGTTTTAAAGATCTGACCACACCAGTCACTTTTGTCTTCCTTCCAAACAGATCATCACTAAAGAGATCGAGGTCAATGAGTGGAAGAGGAAGTTTGAGGAAAGCAGAGCAGAGGTTATGGAGATGAGGTTCGATGCTAAGTTGTTTCTCTGGATCACTTTCTAATCTTATGTTTATATTATTACTGTTCAAACATCAATTAATGACATGTATGCTTTACACTTTTTCAGGAAAATAGTTGCTGAATATGAGAAAACAGTTGCCCAGATGATTGGTAAGTTGCTGCCACCTGGTGGTTGAATACATGTAGTATTTCCATTGCATGCACCAAACAAGCAAGGATTATATCTAGGTAATACTTTAATTTTTGATAGATGTACACATGTTGCATAAGGCTGTTTAGTTCTTAACAATGTTTTGGAAAATCCTGTGTTTCCTGCTCCTTAAGGTCTGCTGAAAATTAAGCTTTTTGTATAAATTTTATGTAATTGTTTGGTCCAACTAAATCTTAACACCTATATATAAACAATAGGAACATTTATATGCTTCTTTAAAATTGTAAAGTACTGTTGTTATATTGTGTTTGTAAAGTTTTTACACACTATAACAACAAGTGGACTCCATGGGTGATTTTGCTCCAAGTCAACAACCAGCCAACCAAACAAAAAACAACAAAAAATGAACACAATTTGCTTTCATAAGAATCTGTTAGCTATAAACATACTCAAACTTCTCTGGAATATGAAAACTATCTTTATAAATGTTTTTCCTTCAACAGCCCTAAACAGAAAAAGACGCTGAATATAAAAAGGGGGAATATATTAAAAAAAAACAAAACAACAACAACATACTAGCCTTAATTTTTTCAGACAAATGTGGAATAAAAAGTCAAATATTTTCCTCTAGATGATTATGACAGTGTAGTTTCTTGTCAAGTGGACTTTTTTGTCCTTAAAACCATACATTTAATCCCTTTTTTGTTTGCAGAGGATGAGCAGCAGCAGAAGACACTGTCCTGTAGTAAGAGCGTCAGACAGTTGACCTTAGAGCGGGATCAGGCCATCGCTGACCTCAACTCAGTGGAGCGCTCCTTCGCTGACCTTTTCAGGAGGTACGAGAACATGAAGGGGGTCCTCGAAGGCTTCAAGAAGGTCAGTAGAGCTTTGAACTGCCGACGTGCTGCTCAATCTAACTTCACATCAGGGCCAGATGAGTAAATGTTCGCTGTGTGGATCATTTAGAATGAGGACGTGCTGAAGAAGTGTGCACAGGATTACCTGATGAGGATCAAGCAGGAGGAGCAGAGGTATCAAACCCTCAAAATCCATGCTGAGGAGAAACTGGACAAGTAAGTATCAGAATTCTGAGTATACAGTAGAGGAAAAAAGTTTTTTAACACCCTTAAAATTTCAGATATTATAAAATACTTGCAGCACAAGGTGTGGCTGCATCAGACAGACACATACACATGCAAATGATTGTAGTTTATTAACAAGAAAAAAATAACAAAACTAAATTCATGACATTTTCGACATATCATGCCCAGGATGTGTTTCATTATCTTGCTGAAACATCTAGTTTTGACCTCGATGAAACAGAGCACTTGCAGAAGGGGGCATGTGGGTTAAAAGAATGGAACAATACTTGGCAGAGTTCAATGACTTCAGAGTGATTCTTAATGCAATATATGACAAATACATGGGGTGAACAAAACCTTTTTCCACCACTGAACATTCATTATTCTAAAGATGCCTGAAGTGATAACAGAATCTGATCCTCACTGGTGTTTAATCTTAAAAGTTCACATTTATTCAGAGGTTTTCCTCACTGTCTTTTCTCCTCACAGGGCTAATGAGGAGATCGCACAGGTTCGGGCCAAAGCCAACGCTGAGAGCGTCGCACTCAGCGCCAGCCTCAGGAAGGAGCAGATGAAGGTGGAGTCACTTGAAAGAGCCGTCCTCCAAAAGGTAGAACAACCTCAGAAATTACTGAAGTAGATTCAGTAGAGACACTATGAAAAGACAGTGCACTCAAAAGCTGAAATTTATGATAAAAGATGAAAAAAAGCATGTTTAAATTACATTGATTATGTATAAAAATAGAAAGTCTTAAAGTACTGGTTAAAAAAATGCACAAAGATGAGCACACATTTTAACCTTCATGAACAAGAGCAAAAATGCAATTTCTTTAAGATGTTTTAAGAAGTTTTAAGTTTTGTTTTAATAAGTTGATTATTCATTCATTCACTCAGTTATTTTCCAAACTGTTTAATTGTCTTTGGGGGGGGTGGGGGGTGGGGGGGGGGTGTCACAGGGGTGCTGGAGCCTATCCCAGTTATCATTAGGTAGAGGTTTCATACACTTTGGATGTTGCCAGTTCATCACAGAGCCAGTGACAAATGAACAGCCATTCACTCTTCTCATTAAAAGCATTAAAATCAACTGGTAATTTAATTATTGAATGAATTAAGTAAAATTTCACGGCGAACCGCGAAAAAAAAGTGCAAAGTGACGTATAATACGAGGAACAAAGAAACACAGTGCTAATTATAATTAATGTTAGAAACAGATCTAAAACATATCATCAACATGATAATTAATGCTTTTAAATAACTGATTTATTGTAGAAGAACTTGGGACACTAAGTATATAAAGGAAAAACACTGCTCTGTTTTTCTCTGTATCTTTCACTGCTTATATTCCACTAGATAATTAATAAACCCATTTTAGGAAAAATGAAGCTAAGAGATGAACGTATTTTATATCAACAGAATTACACGCTTCTGAAAATGCTAAAGCGATAATATCTACACCCTAGTGGTTCTATTGTTAATATTCTTGCCTCAAATCGTGCTCCTGTGCTTGTGTGTGAACTTCACCCTCACTTCTTATCCACTATTTCTGTTTCTGTGTCACAGAACCAAGAGATTGAGGAGCTCACCAAGATCTGTGATGAACTCATCGCCAAACTGGGAACAGATTAAAACATTTGAATTCAACTCGTCATCACACTTTGGCAGGTTTTCCTCTCTTTAGTTCATGTGCCAAACTCCTTTCACAGCCACCTATGATGTATAGTCTGTATAAAGTCACACTACACCTCATCTTAACCTTGAATATAAATAACATAGAAAATGGTTATTATTTAGACTGAAATAAGAATCTGAATAATAAAATAATTTTGTAAATTATGTGACATTTGAAGAAGCACAAAAGTCTTATATCATTAGGTGCTTTATAATTACTTTGAAGGAGAGCTGTTGATTTGTTGCGATGAATTCCAGCGATGATTTATTGATCTATGTTCAAGGGTTTAAAGGATTTTAACAGTTTTTAGCTGTTGGGTCTCTTCTCTGAAATGTGCGTGTAGTTGGTTGTGCAGATGATTTCAACTCATATTTTATACAGCATGTTTCATAAAAAAACAGTAGATATAAATATGGGAATGAAGGGAAAAACACTGCAAACAGACGGCGCCGCCATGTGCAGTAACAACTTATGTCCGGTCTGTGCAAATGGTGACAACAAATCACTTGGAGTGCCTAAACTGATGAGAGCACATTGGTCTAAAGGCTTCTCTAAAGCAGCTGGTTATTTCCTTTCACAAAGTGCTGCATGCAGTATAACAGAGTAGGACTGCAACTAATCAATATTTTCATTGTTGGTTATTTTCATGTTTAAATTGATTTGTTAATTGCCTATAAAATAGTGACAAAGAAAGTGAGTGAGATCAAGATGACATTTTCAGATGTTTTTTTTTTGGACCACAGCTAAAACATATTCAGTTTACTGTTACAGAGGAGGAGAGAAACCACAAGATATTCACATTATACAAGCTGGAATTAAAAGAGTTTTGATGTTTTTCTTTTAAAAACAACACAAATAAATGATTTCCTTATTAAAATGGTTGGCAATAAATTTAATAGTCAACAAATAGTCATGAAATAATGGTTGTAGCTCTATATGAGAGCATCCATCGTGTTGCCTTTAAATGTTTCCTTGTGTAATTTCTACAATATGTGATCAAATCTTCAGTTATGATGAGCTTGAAGTTTAAACAGTTTTGATGTTAAGCACATAAACCTCTGGGATTATTAAACATGAAGAGCACTTAAGATAACTGTACTTTAAAGTTTATTTGATTGATTTTGATGGTATTTTGATAGTGATGGACCCAAGTTTATAATAGTAAAACTGTGCTCTTATTACGCTGTAATTAAGGTGCCATGTAGCTATTGAATTGTGTTGATATTTGTGTGTCCCCCAAATGTTGCTAGTGTGCCTTTTATTTTGTTTACTACTAAAATGTTTTGCACCCTTACTGTTTTCAGACTCCGTTGCCAAAACATCCTGTACACAGTATGTTTCTTGTATGATCAAAATATTCCAAACAACAGCAACTTAAAGTTTGACGATGTCGCCCCCTGTCCCGACATGAACCTGAAGGAGCTTACACACAAGTGCATTTCAGCTCGGGAAGCAGCTTCTTTTACTTCAGCACAATCAAACGCTAAATGGACTGGGTGTCAGCGAAATGCTATGTCCTGTTATTGTGGCGTTACATTAGTTTGGGTGTCGTTTCACTGCACATCCATTGTTACAGTACAGTGAGTGTAAATTTTATACTTTGAGACAATTATATTCAGAGTTTTGTTCATGATATTTGTAAAATTTAAGAATTAAGTGAACTCAGATTGTATGTTGACTGCTATATTTTGTGCATTACTGAATAAATGGTTGAGATTTAATATTATGCGTTTCCTCCTTTGACTAAATGAAATCCTGAAAAACATGGGGGGTTTCAGATCAGATGAAATTGATCAAAATATGTTAAACTCAAAAACTCTTACATTTCCTAAGTAATTCACAAAGATCAATTTAGATTTACCAAGCTGCATATTTCTATATTTATCTATTCATTTATTTATTTATTAAAGAAATCTTTGGGTAAAATTTAGGTTGACTGACTTAAAGACATCATCAAGAGAGTCAAAAAAATCTAAAAACAGTTATATTTCTATGTTCTTCATTGACTGGTTAAATAATTGATTGAGTTTTCCTATCTAGATGGGCAAAATAAATTATAAAAAAAACTTCTAGAAGAACCACAGTGTGAAAATTACGGTGGCCCAGAGGTGCAACAGGCCAAAAAATTATCCACTAGACGAAAAAAATTATCTACTACAAGAAAAAAAAAGAGAACAGCCTAAAAAAATTATCCACTAGATGAAAAAAATTATCTACTACAAGAAAAAAAAGAGAACAGACTAAAAAAATTATCGAGATGAAAAAAATTATCTACTACAAGAAAAAAAAAGAGAACAGCCGAAAAAAATTATCCACGAGATGAAAAAAATTATCTACTACAAGAAAAAAAAAAAAGAGAAAAACAGCCCAAAAAAATTATCCACTATAAGGAAGAAAAAAAAAAGAGAGAACAGCCTAAAAAATTATCCACTAGACAAAAAATTATCTACTGCAAGAAAAAAGAGAACAGCCTAAAAAATTATCCACTATAAGAAAAAAAAGAGAACAGCCCCCAAAAAATTATCCACTAGATGAAAAAAAAAAAAATCCCCTATAAGAAAGAAAAGAGACCAGCCAAAAAATTATCCACTAAAAGAAAAAAAAAGAGAACAGGCAAAAAAAAAATTATCTACTAGCCCAAAAAATTATTCACTATAAAAAAAAAAAAAAAAAAAAGAACGGGTGAAAAAAATTATCTACTATGAGAAAAAAAAAAGAGAGCAGCCCAAAAAAATATCCACTATAAGAAAAAAAAAAACATCATCCACCTTTTCAATTACGGGGGCGCTGTTTTCCCGAAAGGTGCCTTGCTTTAAAATTAAGGCCACCACAAAAATAAAAGGATAGGCTGAAAAATTTTAAGGCTTTCGGCTAATGTGGCTAATGCTAAGGAAGTACCCCACCGGAAGTGGAGGTCGTGCGCTAAAAATAAAGTTATTTTAAAATATAGATATTTCCATTAATATAGTTTGCAAAGCAGTTAAAGGATTAAATACGGTTCCAGTGTCTGCTCAAGGTTAGGCATGGGCGTTAAATGGTTAAGGTTAGGGTATGGTTGGGGTTAGTTTTCAGTGGTAAATGGCCCTTGTGTGCACTGTGTGAAGGTTCGTTGCTAAGCTAATGCTAACGCGAAAAGTTGACGGCAACTTTGTGAACTACCAGTGCGAGTAAACAATTGTGTGATTACGGAGTTGAATTGTTCAACTGCCTGACATTCAATATCATTTTTGATGAATATTCGCTACAAGAAGTTCTAAAATTATTTTATTTTGAGAGGAGAAGAGGAGCTTCCTGTGGAGCTCCACTATCATGGCATCGCCCATTTGTTGAGAGACAGCAAGTGCATATTGCGGCACCGACATCTGGTGCCGTGGCACCTCGGCTGGTGCCGCGAGGTACCGCGGTACCACGGCTCGGTGCTAGGTACCCCAGCACGGCACCGCGTACCATGGCTCGGTACCACAGCTCAGCTCGTTGCCAGGTGCCGAGGCACTGCGGTACCACGGCACACATCTTTATCTCCACAAATGTCCTTCTTGATCTAGTGTTAGTAAAGACACTCCGTTTGAGTTGAGGAGGAGAGGTCTACCTGCAAACAAATGGGCGACGCCATGATAGTGGAGCTCCACAGGAAGCTCCTCTTCTCCTCCTCTCAAAATAAAATAACACAAAGTTGCCGTCAACTTTTCGCGTTAGCATTAGCTTAGCAACGAACCTTCACACAGTGCACACAAGGGCCATTTACCACTGAAAACTAACCCCAACCATACCCTAACCCTAACCTTAACCATTTAACGCCAATGCCTAACCTTGAGCAGACACTGGAACCGTATTTAATCATTTAACTGCTTTGCAAACTATATTAATGGAAATATCTATATTTTAAAATAACTTTATTTTTTAGCGCACGACCTCCACTTCCGGTGGGGTACTTCCTTAGCATTAGCCACATTAGCCGAAAGCCTTAAAATTTTTCAGCCTATCCTTTTATTTTTTGTGGTGGTCTTAATTTTAAAGCAAGACACCTTTCGGGTAAACAGCGCCCCCGTAATTGAAAAGGTGGATGATGGTTTTTTTTTCTTATAGTGGATATTTTTTTGGGCTGCTCTCTTTTTTTTCTCATAGTAGATAAATTTTTTCCACCTGTTCTTTTTTTTTTTTTCTTATAGTGAATAATTTTTTCGGCTAGTAGATAATTTTTTTTTTGCCTGTTCTCTTTTTTTTCTTTTAGTGGATAATTTTTTTGGCTGGTCTCTTTTTTTTCTTATAGGGGATTTTTTTTTCATCTAGTGGATAATTTATTTTAGGCTGTTCTCTTTTTTTTCTTACAGTGGATAATTTTTTTTGGGCTGTTCTCTTTTTTTTTTTCTTGTAGTAGATAATTTTTTTCATCTAGTGGATAATTTTTTTAGGCTGTTCTCTTTTTTTTTCTTGTAGTAGATAATTTTTTTCATGTAGTGGATAATTTTTTTTAGGCTGCTCTCTTTTTTTCTTATAGTGGATCATTTTTTTAGGCTGTTCTCTTTTTTTTTTTCTTGAAGTAGATATAATTTTTTTCATCTAGTGGATAATTTTTTTAGGCTGTTCTCTTTTTTTTCTTATAGTGGATAATTTTTTTGGGCTGTTCTCTTTTTTTTCTTGTAGTAGATAATTTTTTTCATCTAGTGGATAATTTTTTTAGGCTGTTCTCTTTTTTTTTCTTATACTGGATAATTTTTTTGGGCTGTTCTCTTTTTTTTCTTGTAGTAGATAATTTTTTTCATCTAGTGGATAATTTTGTTAGGCTGTTCTCTTTTTTTTTTCTTGTAGTAGATAATTTTTTTCATCTAGTGGATAATTTTTTGGCCTGTTGCACCTCTGGGCCACCGTAGAAAATACTCCAGTGTGGGTTAAAAAAAAAAAAAAAATCAAATACACATCTGTAAATTACGGTGGCCCAGAGGTGCAACAGGCCAAAAAATTATCCACTAGACGAAAAAAATTATCTACTACACGAAAAAAAAAAGAGAACAGCCTAAAAAAATTATCCACTAGATGAAAAAAATTATCTACTACAAGAAAAAAAAGAGAACAGCCCAAAAAAATTATCCAGTATAAGAAAAAAAAAGAGAACAGCCTAAAAAAATTATCCACTAGATGAAAAAAATTATCTACTACAAGAAAAAAAAGAGAACAGCCCAAAAAATATCCACTATAAGGAAAAAAAAAACATCATCCACCTTTTCCATTTCGGGGGCACTGTTTACCCGAAAGGTGTCTTGCTTTAAATTAAGACCACCACAAAAAATAAAAGGATAGGCTGAAAAATTTAAGGCTTTCGGCTAATGTGGCTAATGCTAAGGAAGTACCCCACCGGAAGTGGAGGTCGTGCGCTAAAAAATAAAGTTATTTTAAAATATAGATATTTCCATTAATATAGTTTGCAAAGCAGTTAAATGATTAAATACGGTTCCAGTGTCTGCTCAAGGTTAGGCATGGGCGTTAAATGGTTAAGGTTAGGGTATGGTTGGGGTTAGTTTTCAGTGGTAAATGGCCCTTGTGTGCACTGTGTGAAGGTTCGTTGCTACGCTAATGCTAACGCGAAAAGTTGACGGCAACTTTGTGTTATTTTATTTTGAGAGGAGGAGAAGAGGAGCTTCCTGTGGAGCTCCACTATCATGGCATCGCCCATTTGTTTGCAGGTAGACCTCTCCTCCTCAACTCAAACGGAGTGTCTTCACTAACACTAGATCAAGAAGGACATTTTGTGGAGATAAAGATGTGTGCCGTGGTACTGCAGTGCCTCGGCACCTGGCAACGAGCTGAGCTGTGGTACCGAGCCATGGTACGCGGTGCCGTGCTGGGGTACCTGGCACCGAGCCGTGGTACCGCGGTACGTTGCGGCACCAGCCGAGGTGCCACGGCACCTCGCGGCATCAACCGTGGTGCCACACCAGCCGAGGTGCCACGGTACCTCGCGGCACCAGCCGAGGTGCCACGGCACCAGATGTCGGTGCCGCAATATGCACTTGCTGTCTCTCAACAAATGGGCGATGCCATGATAGTGGAGCTCCACAGGAAGCTCCTCTTCTCCTCCTCTCAAAATAAAATAATTTTAGAACTTCTTGTAGCGAATATTCATCAAAAATGATATTGAATGTCAGGCAGTTGAACAATTCAACACCGTAATCACACAATTGTTTACTCGCACTGGTAGTTCACAAAGTTGCCGTCAACTTTTCGCGTTAGCATTAGCTTAGCAACGAACCTTCACACAGTGCACACAAGGGCCATTTACCACTGAAAACTAACCCCAACCATACCCTAACCCTAACCTTAACCATTTAACGTCCATGCCTAACCTTGAGCAGACACTGGAACCGTATTTAATCCTTTAACTGCTTTGCAAACTATATTAATGGAAATATCTATATTTTAAAATAACTATTTTTTAGCGCACGAGCTCCACTTCCGGTGGGGTACTTCCTTAGCATTAGCCACATTAGCCGAAGCCTTAAAATTTTTCAGCCTATCCTTTTATTTTTGTGGTGGCCTTAATTTTAAAGCAAGACACCTTTCGGGTAAACAGCGCCCCCGTAATTGAAAAGGTGGATGATGTTTTTTTTTTCTTATAGTGGATATTTTTTTGGGCTGCTCTCTTTTTTTTTCATCATAGTAGATAATTTTTTTCACCTGTTCTTTTTTTTTTTCTTATAGTGAATAATTTTTTGGGCTAGTAGATAATTTTTTTTGCCTGTTCTCTTTTTTTTTTCTTTTAGTGGATAATTTTTTGGCTGGTCTCTTTCTTTCTTATAGGGGATTTTTTTTTCATCTAGTGGATAATTTTTTGTTGGGCTGTTCTCTTTTTTTCTTATAGTGGATAATTTTTTAGGCTGTTCTCTTTTTTTCTTGCAGTAGATAATTTTTTTCATCTAGTGGATAATTTTTTTAGGCTGTTCTCTTTTTTTTTCCTTATAGTGGATAATTTTTTTGGGCTATTTTTCTCTTTTTTTTTTTCTTGTAGTAGATCATTTTTTTCATCTCGTGGATAATTGTTTTAGGCTGTTCTCTTTTTTTTTCTTGTAGTAGATAATTTTTTTCATCTAGTGGATAATTTTTTTAGGCTGTTCTCTTTTTTTTTCTTGTAGTAGATAATTTTTTTCATCTAGTGGATAATTTTTTGGCCTGTTGCACCTCTGGGCCACCGTAGTAAATACTACATAGTTGCAAGTCTTGACAAACATGACAAAGATTGAGTCCATTCAAATTTATAATTACAGATTTTTCTATCACAAAAGAGAAAATCTATGAGAAGTAAGTGGTCTGATGCTACTTCATTATGAGGTAGACCTTAATGTCCTTTAATAGAGTGTTCAAACTGAAAGAACAGGTCAGTGGTTTGCAAAAGTTTTCAGCATGGAAAGAAATACTCATTACACAATGACAGTCTCAATGCTTTTATTTCCTGATGTGTTTATGTTTTTTATAGGCCAGTGTTCAAGTCCTGGTGGCTCAATGAATGGACTTATTTTGGAACAGTCATCTCCAAAGCCAAATGAGGATACTTTTGCATGTTACAGGGTTTAAATCTGTCAGCGTAGGCCTTTGATAACCCTGAAGTTCTGCGTGAAAACAGAGAGTGAGCACTTATGGGCAGGTAGATGGACTTGGTCACAGTCAGCGGGAGGTTAAGTGTTAAGGTTTCACTCAGCGTGGACACAGGTGTCGCGCAGGGCACAGGAGGACGTAGCACAACTGCACTGTCGGCGTTCTTCAGATGATTCACTGTACCTTTGAATGATGTCTTTGGCAGAGGCGGTGCTTTTTCTGCTGCAGACTCCTTGTTCTTGTCGGGGCCGCAGCGTTTTGATGCTGAATGTTTGGCGGACCGCAGAGGAGGAAGTGGACAGGAGCTTTTGATCTCAAAACCCTCAACGAGTAGTTTGATTCCTAAATACTGTGGAACCTTTACTGCTGCCTGGAGAGAAAAGTAACATCTACTGAGTATCACTCTGATGGCAGGGATCATTTATAGACACATGAACCAGTAGGGATGCATAAATGTAAAGAGGTGCTACAAGTACAAACTTCACTCAAGGACAAGGACAGATAATAACACAGTTGTAAAACACAATTATTTTCATCTTATGTCTAATATTTTGTTTTGCCTTTTACATTTTTGTCTGTCTAACATTTTTACGTTGTTTTTTTTTTTTTTTGTCTTGTTATGTCCTTCATGTTGTTTTTGTCTTGTTATGTCTTTTATATTGTTTTCATTATTTAATCTTTTATGCTGTCGTATGTTTGTTATATGTGAATGCAGGGATGGATACTCAAAGAGATCATCTTTTCTATGCATTATTGTTACATCTGGATGTTGGAAAGGCACACAGTGATGCAAAATAAAATTACAAATCCTCTATATTATAAATGAGCACATATTGTATTTGTGCTCATTCAATGATGGTGTGATGAAGCCCCGAACAACAGACAAAAACAACCAAAACCAAAAAAAAAAACAACAAAAAGCAGTTACTTGTGATGGCTACCAGCCAAACTGTTATTTTAAACATTCGTATCGGTATGAATCCAGGGTCAGTGAATTCCTACTGGTGGAAAAAAAGACACAGAACTCTTGTTTACCTGTCGGTATATGAGCTCAAAGTCTCCAGTGTTGGCAGTGCGATCTGTTCTTCGGTCCAGGACAACTCGTAATGTGTCCTCCTGTACAGCAGCACACAGACGGGCTGTCACAGGTGTGGATGGAGCCATGGTGGGACTGGCATTGATCTCTATTAACCATGGACGCAAGTCATGACCTGAAAAACACATAACACAATCACTAAAGGTATTGTTTACACTGTATATACAACAGAATGTACTACCTTCAATGCATTCAAAACCCACCTCAAACTACGGCTTCAGAATCAGAATACTATTAATATACGATATAATAATATTATTAATCCCAGGGGAAATTGTGTGCTACAGGTGCTCCAAGGACTACAGCTGTAAAGTAGCATATTGACTGATTCGGGCATATTTACATTGATATGTCCATCCATATGCACTGTCCCTTTTAAATAATAAACCTAAAAAAATTTACATTGATATGTCTGTCCATATGCACTGTCCCTTTTAAATAATAAACCTAAAAAAACTATATAGCATTGATTACAGTATTTGCAGCTAATGAATTATCTGTGTGAGACAAACAATGAAAACTACACAGTGTTCTTTTTCTAACTTCGCTAAGGGAATTGTCTTGGGTGTGACCAACTACGGAAGCTCCAATGACATCACGTCAGTCAATGACAGACCGGTTAAGCCATGCTCGGAGACCCACTCCCTCTTATTACCATGGTTGACCACACCCTCCTAAATCATTCTTGCCCTCTCGTGAGAAACAACTTCGCTCTCTCAACGTGTTTCAGGCTTTTGGCTAGCTGCTCAACACTTCCCAGGAGTCCTGTCAAGGAGTACGTTGCCGAATGCAGTTTCCACTCTAGTCCGGATCGCACTAAGTATTTCATGAGAAGTATCAGACTGACGCATCAAGGTAAGTTTGAATTGTACCGGTTTGGGTAACATTAGGTTGTTATCCAGACTTATTCCCCAAGTTTAGCTAACGTGTTATGACAACCTAACTCATGACATTGCTACTTGCTAGGTTACAGTTGTGCTGTAACCTCTAACGTGGACAGGTGCTAACGTGTTTTGATGAGCCAAGTCTAATGATTTATCATGACCTTATCCCCCTTGCTATTAGCATGTCTACAGCCGCTACCCCCGCCAAAGGTTCAGAGCCAAAGGCTAAGGAGGCTGCATCCCACCTGTGTCCCACATCATGTAGTGGGACCATCTCGGGCAGGGATCCTCACCCATTGTGCATAGTGTGCATGGGCAATAAACATGCTCAGGCTTCAATAGCTGACCTGCAATCCTGTTCTCACTGCTCTTCAATGCCAGAGAACATTTTGGAAAGAAGGCTGAGAATAGCTGTAGGGAACAGTCAGGATCCCTGTCTGGCAGCCACAACTCCCATGACTGACCGCCATCATGCGAGAGCTCCAATGAACTGCGCAAACATGATGGACACAGAATCCCCAGTTATGCCCCCACTTTTCGAGGGTTTGGATCAAGGGCTACTGGGAGATGAAGACGCAGAGTGTGATGCCAACTCTGACCTCCTCAACATGGAGGATATGGAGGAAGAATAAGACTATTCTTCTGACTCTTCTTCCTCATCCTAGCAGTCCAGAAAATCAAGTGCTAATGAGGTTGTTCCACCAATGGACAGTGTCTTGTATGAGGTCTGCTAAAGGGCTGCAGCCAAGCTAGGAATCCTGTGGTCAGCAGACTAGGGTGCTGAGGGAATGGAGCAGGACCTGTATGATGGCAAGAGGCTCCTGCCAGCCCACTGTGCCTCCGGCTTCTCGGATTCATGGCATTGTTGATATCTGTGGTGCAATGAAAGCTGCTTGTGATGAGGGATTTTCAACAATGGACTGCATCTCTACTGTCAACGTCATCTGTACCGCAAAGTGAAAGTAACAGCGCGGTGTGTTGTATAGCAGATATAATGCAGCTTCTGGTGAACGAGCCATGGTCACTCCCCATATGCAGAGATCTTCTTTCCCAGGCACGGGGTGAGATTTATCCTCCTCACTCAGACCTGTGGGCCTGGATGGAACGTGAACGCAGCAGGCCTGTCCCTTGATGTAACTGACACTATTCAGAATGCCAGAGTCTCCTCCACTCGCTCACTTTACAGTGGTAAGTGGTGGGTTTTTGAGGAATGGTGCAATGATAGGGGTACTATCCCTTTCAAGTGGTCTGTGGTGGAGGCACTTTGTTTTCTGCTGGAGCTGGTGGATAAAGGAAGAGCTTTTTCCACAATTAAGGTCTATTTGGCAGCAATTTCAACTTGTCACGTAGGTTTTGGTGATAAGTCAGTGGGGCAACATCCTTTGGTGTATCACTTCATGAAGGGGGCCCACTGTAAGCTCCCAGTGTCCAGGCCACTAGTAACTTTGTGGGATTTGTTCCTTGTTCTGGATGCCCTTTCACATGACCCATTTGAGCCCACTGAGGTGGTGGGGTTAAGATTTCTTTCAGTTAAGACTGCTTTGCTGCTGGCTCTGACCCCTGCGAAGCGAGTGAGTGACCTATAGGCTTTGTCAGCCCTCCTGTGTGCAGTTGGCCTCTGGGTGTGCTAAAGCATGTCTGTGACCTAATCCAGCATTTGTACCTAAAATAGTGGAGTCATCATATAGATGTCCTACTTTAGAGCTCTTAGCCTTTCACCCTCCACCATTCTCCTCAGACAAACAACTTCACACCCTGTGCCCTGTGCGGGCTCTGGGATGTGTGTTGATAGAACAGCTGGGTTCAGGAGAACCAATCAGCTGTTTGTTTCCTGGGCCACCACTCATAAGGGCAGGCCACTATCTTGTCAAAGGCTGTTGCACTGGATAGTGGAGGCCATTTCTCTTGCTAACAAATGTAAGGGCTCTTAGCCTCCTCTGGGAGTGAGAGCCCACTCTACCAGAGGCATGGCCTCATCATGGGCCTTATTCAGAGGAGTGTCAGTTCAGGACATTTGTACAGGAGTAAGTTGAGCTACACCACACACATTAGTGTGCTTTTATAGGCTTGATGTCATTCATCTGTCACTATCTCATGCTGTACTGGAGGCAGGTACTGATGATCTAGTGTAAAGATCTCTCTCGAAGTCGTCAAGGGTCATGACGTCAGGGAGCGGTTGCAATCCGGGAGTGGGCTATATCTCCCATAGTGAAACACCGAGCGAAATTGGAAAAAGAACAGATGGTTACTTGCAAAGCCCTGGTTCTTTGATAACAGAGTGAGGTGTTTCACCAACATTTCCCTCCTTGCAGGCATGGAAAGAACCCGGCTTAGAATGATTTAGGAGGGGGCAGTTGACCATGGTAATAATAGGGGGCAGGTCTTCAAGCTTGGCTTGACCGGTCTGTCATTGACAGACGTGATGTCATTGGAGCGTCCGTAGATGGTCTTGTCCAAGGCGATTCCCATAGTGAAACACCTCAGTCTGTTATCAAAGAACCAGGGATTACACAAGTTACCCTCCGATATCCTACCTAACATGAAGTCGGCTCCGTACAGTTCAAAAGTGTTTTTGCGTGACTCCACTAGGTCCTGTGCTGTCTGCAACGCATGGATCACAGCCTTCTTCATCCCACAGATGACAACAGACTCCCACTGAGCTTCCTGACCCTGGCTTGACAGAAAGGTCTTGAACTGCTCATCTGACCACATGTTGTCCGCTGGGATGCCTCGATGGCGTTGTTGGGAAGGCATCAGATGCTTCTGGATGGAGTTATTGCACAAGTGTACAGAGCTGGGGAGAATGGGAAAAGAAGTCCCAAATTAGGGAGAAATAACTGGAATTAGTGACAGGAAAAAAGTATGAGGAAACGTGAAAGATCAAAGAAGAGGCTACTTAATGAAACTGTTAAGTGTTTTCCCATTTTTTAAAATGCATTTCTACTTTCCTGTTTATATTTAGTGTAAATTCAGTGCAGAATAGCAGCAAAATCACTGACGATAAACACAAAAACTGTCAAGAAGCAAAATTTACCTGTAGCTGTTTTTCAATTTTATGTCACTGTCTTTTAATAAACTATTGTGGCCACCCTTTCTGTTAAATATAGTAAAAAGAAATACACCCAAATCAAAACTAAATATCTATAATCTCGTTTCCTATTTAAAGCAGGCATTTCCACATGCTTTTTCTCAAACATTTCTCAAATTATTAATAAAAGTTTACAATGGATAGGACAAAATATTTATGACCCACAAAGATATGTAAATATTTTTCCTCTAATAAATATTTTCAGTGTCAACATAGGTTGATTTGTAGCGTTAGCCATGCAAAGCAATTAGTGTTATTAAAGACTGAAATATTATTGAAAGATTAACCGGAACACAGGCACCAATTAAACAAACCTTGAGCTAAAATTGACTCAAGTCTGAACTCTGCTGCTTTGAGAGTAAAATGAAACCAACTACTATCTTAATGTGATGCACTTATTCAAAACCAGATACTTCTGATACTTGGATTTTGGATATCACCGTCTTACCTGTCTAGTGTATCCAGTGAGTAAAGCTGTGTGGAAAAGCGCAAATAACACTTTTTATAGAACCACACAGTAAGAGGGTTCCAGTCCGTGACCAGGAACCACTGGCGCACATCAAATTTGGTGTCATGGACCAGTAAGGGACGCTCCAGATACTTCTGGACTACCCACTTGCTATCCCTGATCAGGGTCGGATCACCGTCTGTCAGCCTGAGGATATCATGCAGGCGTTTGGCACATTTGATCCCTAAAAGGCAGGTGATCTAGGTCAGTCAAGCGTGGTAGGTAGATGTTATTGGAACTGTTCAGTGATGTTTGACTTCTTACCTCTGCCTCTGGACTTTGCTCCAGGTTTGATGATCCAGATGTTGTGTATGCCATCTATGTCCAGCTGTGGACTGACCTCCCTGAGCTTTTGCAGCATATTCTTACAGCAGTTCACCAAATGATTACAGTTCTCAGTCTCTATTCCACGACTGAATCATGTAGCAGAAAGAGGGGAAACTATAGTGAAACCGAAGTTCAAGGTTTGCTTAATATCCATGCTCTCTCTCACACACAGAGAAACAAATTGTACTTACTGAACAATGAGGTAGTAACTCTCAATAAAGTCTGTCCATTGCTCTTCTGTAAGTGTGTGTGGTGACTCCAAGCCTATGTCTATGTCGTTGTGCTCCAGACTCTCCAGAAACTCTTGGCATACTTTTAGAGCAAAGTCAATCACTTTAGGAAGCACCACTGATTTGTATCGGCGTTTCTGTCTTTTTTTCTTATCTGAAGGTATAGAAAGAAAACTTTTCATGTGGTATGTATGTAAGTAGTACATATTTGCATGTATCTGTATTGTTTTTGAGTATGTATTTTTATGAGTTCTTCATACTCTGAACTGTATGAATTATGCCACTCGTTTTGTCGCCCTGTTCTCTCTCCACAATGTACTTCAACAGACTAACGCAGGCAGTTCTTCTGTAGTCCTCTAGAGAGCACCAGAAACAGAGGAAGAGGTGTAAGCAAACAGAAAATATAAATACACAGGAAAGAGACAAACTTTGAGAAGCATAAGGTGAGATCTCACCAATGAAGGCATGCTTTTCACCCTGTGCTGCCGGTCTATAACAGCGGGGGAAGAAAGTGTCTGGATCTGCCGAATCAAACCAGTGCAGTTTCCCGAGGTTCACACATAATCCCACCTGAAAAATGGAAAGACGGCTCATGAGTGGAAAGGATGGATCATCCATTGATACCACTTTTGTTCAAAACAACTTAATAATGTACTTTGGTGGTAAAGCTTCCTGCTTTTGCAAAATGATTGGTAATTTGCTCTTTGTACAGATTGTTAGTGTTGATGGCATCTCTTCGGTTCGTCCAGTAGAAATAAACCATTTCATGGCGGACCAAGCGAGACTGTGGAACAAGCAAAATTTATGTTTTATAAACCTCAGCAGAAATTCATGAAGAACAAGAACACTTTTTTTGTATCATTATTCCTGTCATGAAAACACCATTTTACATTTTTGATGCTCTGAATGGAGCATTTTCTGATTAAGATAATATTTCAATGTTGGACAGTTGTATAAGAATATGTACTTCATTTGTTAGTCTTATTTCAGGTTGTGAAATACAGACCACTGTTTATGGTCAACTGGGGTAGAGATCTCTCTGGTAGAGGTACTCCAAGGCAAATCCACATTTCTGTTTGGATAGAGCAGTGGTTCTCAAACTTTTTACAGTGGAGGACCCCCTGAAATATAAATTTTTAACCAAGCACCCCCAACTCTCGCTTCAGCATTTTTGATTTGAAAAAAATTACGCAAAATTTGTTCCTGTGCCAAAGGGGTGTGATTATATTTTCAAAACTTTGTAAACAAACAACATATATTTAACTGTAATATATAAAAAATAACAATTTTTTAAAAGTAAATTTTGTGTGCAAAATATAAAATGAAAAGTGCCCTCTTTCATTGATAAGACAAAAATAAATTGGTCATTAATTAATAAATGAACCCCTGGGATAGAGAAACACACCTTCTCTAGGATATCAACAGATGGGAGGATTGGCAGAGAAAGGATGTTTTTTCAGGATAATGGCAAATGAAATAATATTTGGAGAATGTAAACACTTAATTTCACTCTGTGAAATGTTTATTTTCCCCATAGCCTCACATTGGGAAAAACATGCATTTTTTCTTACCATGATGTCATACAGTCCATCTGGATCTGGCTCTTTTTCAGACTCTGAGTTGTCTGAATAGAATGAGAAATATGAAAGACATATAAAAAGAAAAGTCTGAGGCAAGATTTCTGAAACAGTCGTACTTCTGCCTACTGTAGCTCACCATCACTGTCATCACTTTCACCAGCGTCATTACTGTGAAAGCTGTTGGTTCTGCTCACATCACTGTGATGCTTGTGTGCATGGCGTTTGGAGCGAGGCTTGAACTGCTCCACCCATCCTCTGGCCCTCAGTGCTTCCCGGATGACAGGGTAAGGACCGTGGACAGAGAAGACCTTATGCATCTACAAGGAAAGATGGACAGTAGACGTACTAATAATGAGTGGCTTCATCATACTGATCACAGACTTTTCATGTGTTGAGTAATGTTCTAACCTTGACAGCTTTGTCCACCTGAGCTTTGGCTATCCTCAGTCTCTCTGGATTAAAAACAGGCAAACTGGTAATACTGCGACGAAGTTTGCCCTCAGGAGGTGTAGCTGACACACACATAAACACACTGTTCATCAGACATACAGTATATGAACAAATTATAAAGATTTTGTGAAAATGAAGACAATTTCTCAAGTGAATAAGTGATTTGAGTATATTACAAACTGCTGTTGCCTGCACTGGCATCATATCATATCAGTATACATAAAACATATAAATATATATACTTATTTGTGGGCTTTTTTCTTCATCTTGCTTGCATTGTTGGACTACAGCAGTCTGATCCATAGACTGGCTTCCATCATCTCCCGCACTTGCTGTAACAGAGACTCAATGTTATACATACAGTATATCGCTACAATAGGCTAAGTGAATGATTTCGATGTGACTATGTGGACTATTAACTATTCTTAAACATAAGGAAGAGAAGCAGAAGAACAACCACACATTCCTAAGCGTCTTTCAACCTGTAACACTGCAGATGTTAAATATTCATTACATACATACAGTGAACACCAGGTACTCAGATGACGGAAAAGATTAGTATCTAAATGCATAAAATATTAACCAAATATATTTGAGAGGCACAGAGGTGTTGATTCTTAACATTAGGTATGCCACGGTGATCAAAGGCCAAGGAGAATGTAACAGAAGCTTAATCCCTGACATCTTCAGTTTAGAGCCAAAAAGAGCAAAGCTATTAAACTTTAATGCATGGTTTCTGAATTCAAACATTTGCCCATGTGTCCTGAGTGTGACCTCATGATTAATTCAGGCCAGTCTATGAAAACAAAGTCCATGGAAGAGTTAAGTCACTCATTGCTAGTGACTGGTTATTAATTAAATTGACGAATCTTCCTGTATTATGAATTAAAACAGAATAAGACAGAACATTCCCTATCCAACGATGCATTTACCTTTACATAAGTAGACATTTATGCAATTGTTTTATAAATACAAATGAGAAAAAAGACAATTAGTGCATTTCTTGTTTTAGGATAGGCTTACAAACTTCCTGATATGCACAAACTTCGAAGAAGTTTAGTCTACAGGAAATATATTTTAAGATGTCAAGCATATGTAAACACCTGTTAACTAATTTGCTCTTTGTGTCTCACCACTGTGTGTGCAAGGTGTGCAACATCTGTCAGGAGCTTGATGTTCTCCCTCGTCCAGTTGGACAGTCAATTTGGACTCTGTGGTTTTCATACTGGAATCAGCTCTCATTCTTCAAGGTGGTCTGTGTTTTGTGGTCTGGTCTAACACATTCTGCTGTAGAGAGCACGGCAACAATCATATAATGTAAAAATACCAAGTGTTTAATGCTTAAAACTATTATGTTCAATAGCTGCAAATGTATTGTTGTCTACTTATTTTCTGTTATTGCTGACTTACTGTTTCCACGTGCAGTGGACTGTAGAGTGGGTCAAGTTGCTGTGCATGAGACAGCTTGGCTACACCTGTCAGCTCTGAATTAACACCCAGGTATAGAGTGATACTCACTCAGTACTCTGATTTTCTTCAGAGACCTGGGCAAACACTGTACCAACTGAAATGCTAACTGGTTCACCAAAATCATACAACACACAGGTGAACTCACTCCTCTCCCTGGTTCATAGGATACCTCTTAATAATATCATCATCATAACCTACTGCATATTAGGTACAGTACACAGTAGCTACATTTATTGCTTGACACCACAAAGCTGGTGCCTTGACCCAGCTTTATTCTGATGCACCAAGCTAACTGCCGATAAAGCTGTATTTTCTAACAAAAACTCTGCCCAGTTTACATTCGTTCGAGACTACCACTTGATATTACCGCTGTCTGGTATTAAATAAACATTCAAGTGTCAGATTTTCTATCATCCCTATCAGCTGCGAATTCACGGCGCAGAGACGGTTCATCTTACCTGCTGATGTCCACATGCCTATTAGTTCACTTCGGTGGCGGCTGTTTCACAGGAGAAAATCATGGTGCAACTGGTACCTGTTCCCATCGACCTGTTTACTGCTACCATGGAAACCAGGTCCCGATCGCAGACTGCGGTTAGGGTATATATTTTTAATTTTGTTTGTTTGTTTGTTTGTTTTGTTTGTTTTGTTTTTATTAGAGTCACAATAAATCCTTAAAATTGAACTAACGAGTTCGCTTTAACTTCTGGGACAAAATGCATAATTTTAATACATAGTCAAAAACGGCATGTCAACAAAGGACATGAATGAATACTTCTGTTTTACAATTTGAAGGTTAATTGTTAATTTTTTTTATTCCATTGATTAAGGTATGTAAATTATCGTAGAATGTTTCACTTCTGCTTTTTTAAAATATACATTTTCATAATAACCGCTCTGTCTTTGGTCGCCATCTTGGCTTCGTTAGGAACCAATCCCGCTGCTGTACGTCACGACGTCGTCTATGCGCTCGCGAGTCTGCCCGGACATATCCCACTCACTACAGGCACAGAACACAACGAGAGGTGACACAGTTAGCTGTAAACATAAGACAACAAATAAACGTTATTAGCATTTTACAACAGATAACAAGACATTCGAAACCAGGTAAGCTAAGCTGTTAGACATTTTAAAGCGTGTTTAACAACAAGTGTTTATTGTAGCTAACCGTTAACATGTCACCTAACCCAAACTACCTAACGTTTTTTCTAACCTCTGTCCAGGTGAGTGAATACTTCAGCTTAGCTTCAACATGTGTGGAAGGACTGCTTGTACACTGGCACCAGACGAGGTGAGCCGAGCCTGCTCCTACAGAAACAGAGGAGGACACCGGAGACAGCCCGGCTGGAGGGACGGGGATGCGGACAAATACCGACCCTCTTACAACAAAAGTCCGCAGTCTACGAGCCCTGTCCTCCTGTCCCAAAGGCACTTTGACAAGGTAGCTAATGCGAAATTCAACAGTATTGTGTGTGTTTTCCAAAATGGTTCAAGTGAGGGTAAGGTGAAGTTTACATAATGAACTGGTGGAAGTCCTCTGGAAGTGCAGGTACAAGCAGGGGGCGCCAGGGATTTGGGGCTCAGAGAAAAATATCACCTGGGGCCCAAGCATTTTAACCCTTTCATGCATAATCGTTACACCAGTGGACAGTTATTCTACAGCTGTTCTCTTCTATACTTTATTTTATGTATATCTTATATGTATATTAAATAGTATATTTTGTTGTTTTAGTTTCATATCAGCCAAAACTGTGGACGCTTATGCATCATCCCTAACACTGCAATTCATACCATTACTGTAACTTTGCTGTTCTTGATAAACCTGATCTGCACTAACATGTGTGAGTGGAAATCAATTGTTAATTGTTAGACTGTAATTAACAGGTTTTTTTTTTTGCATATTATCTCCATGAAGTGAGTAATAACTAGTATTAGAATATATTAAAATGTGAGAAAACATCTGATTAGCAGCATTAAACATGTTTTTATTTCATTATTTTGGTATCATTTTCTGATATTGGGTTTTAAATACTTGTGTCTTTGCTTCAATAATATAATGCACAGTGTAGTATGGACATTTTTGTAAATCTATAAAAAAAAAAAAAAAAAAAAAAAAAACACAACTCAATTGTATTGTTTTTTCATGCCTAAGGAGGAATAAAAACACCAAAAAACACCAAAAACTCAACTAAGGTTCTCATAATTCATGCATGAAAGGGTTAATATAGTAAACCATGCAAACCCTAAAAATATAACACTGTGCAGGCATGAATCAATATTCTACTTAAAATAGATTTCATGATTTTGTGCAAGATTAATGAGAAAGGTGTAAGCCATCTTTTACTTAAATATTTTTTTTATTGTCAGCAGTATTTCAATTTTCACACTGATTTACAAATAAAATATAGTTTTGCTTTTGGATGGAAAAAACTTTCACTTTATCTGCCTTTTCCTTTTCTCTCATGCTTCTTCCTCAACTGTATTGCTGCTAGTTGTGTTTATGTGTCACTTTGTTACTATAATTTAAGTAAACAATGGTTGTATTTTTTATGGTGCGTTGTCAACTGCAAGTAATTTGAAACATGTTTAATCTCCAGATGTTAGCATGTCCTGCACTGTTTTTTCCACTGGACTGGTTGCAGAGAAGTGTGCTCTTGAATCCCACATTGTGTTTCTTTCCTCAGACGGCTCCTGTAGATGAGTGTGTGTTGGCTGCGATGCGTTGGGGTCTGGTACCGTCCTGGTTTAAGGAGAATGATCCAAGCAAAATGCAGTACAGCACCAACAACTGCCGCAGTGAGAGTATACTGCAGAAGAAGTCGTACAAGGTGCACAGTTTGAGAACACACTGACTGACAAGCTTTTTGAAGTATAACGTGTTGTTCTGGGTCTGATTACTTTGTTGTTTCCCCAAAGGACCCCCTGGTGAAAGGACAGCGCTGTGTCATCCTAGCTGATGGTTTTTATGAGTGGAGGAGGCAGGAGAAAAACAGGCAGCCCTTCTTCATCTACTTTCCTCAGGATCAGGGAGCAAAGAGCAAAGATCAGAGTGAACCCTCAACCTCACAGGACAATTCAGAGGAGAACTCTCCTAATCCATCACAGGTTTGTACTTGTATTATATACAGCAGTCAAACACAATTAACTTTTTTTTTTTCTTCAAAAATACTCATTACTTTGGTAAATGTGGTCAAATTGTTTTTGTGTTGGAAAAGGATTAAAAATACAATGTTACTTAGTCTTTTAATTTAAAATTAACCTACAGCCTATGTTTTCTTTATAAAACCAGTTTCAGTGTCACTACATGTCATTTATCTTGTTTAGGAGGGAGAATCTCCATGTGAGTGGACTGGTTGGAAGTTGCTGACTATGGCAGGACTGTTTGACTGCTGGACACCTCCTGGTGGTGGAGAACCCCTTTACACCTACACTGTAATCACTGTCAACGCTTCCCCAAACCTAGAAAGCATCCATGATAGGTAAATATAGTAGGTTTTCCAAGTAGGTCACAGAAGCCGGAGCTTATTTCCTCCACTGGCTCACACTGGAGTCCATTTTCCTACGTACACATTCCTATTTATCTGATCTATTAATTCCCTTCACTCCACCAAGGTCACTGAGGTCCTCTGTTCTGTCACTTCATTCCACAATGACCACATTTTGGTCATCCTCTGCACCTGTTACAATTCTTACATTATTTCCTCAGTGCAATTGTCTGACTTAGTCACTATTATACTGCATGATCATACAAAATATTTCTATCTCTATTTCCACATCGTTTTCCAGTTAGAGTGGTGTAGGGTCTGTTTGTACCTTTCACTGTCAGTAGGGTTATGTGATGAAAAGATGTTACTGCAAGTAATTTGATTCAATTTCAGATCCTTGTGACATTCACTTTGTTTTTGGGTTTATTTTGTTCACACTCTTGCTGACGAAATGTTTCCGTTCCTAGTCATTTTACCTACTGAGATATTTTGATGTTGAACAAACATTTTATCATTACAGCTGCTTTTTTTATACTCACATTTTTATTGAAAGTTTTTGCATTTAAAACAAAAAGATACATATTTGAATTATGTACTCCATCATAGAGTTAGATAGAAAAAACAGATGTGTTCAGTAAGAAAACATAAAACAGAAGAAATAACAGTCATGGTTACTGGTATCTGTCATCCAAAATGAAGTACATACATTCGAGTGTGTCAATCCTTAAGCATCATCATTACAGCTCTTTTAAATGTTCTGGTGCTTCACACAAATAAGCAGCTGGTTATTTCAACTATTTTCAACAACCAAAAATTAGCCCTTAAACTTGAAGGAAATTATTAGACATTTATTGCGCTGTATTATTGAAATCCTCAGATATGAAAATTTTCATCGTACCATTTTGGGCGGCATTGCCCAGCTGTAATTGTCAATGATTTCTTTGCATATTTTATTGTTAGGGTTTGTATATTTCACTTATTTCTAGTTTATTCCATGGCTCTTCTTTAACAGGTTTACTGTATCTGTACAAATAACTGTCATTAGTCTTGTACTATATTAGCGGTATAAAATGAAAAGAATTAATCAATTATTTCTATGAAAATCACAAACTAAAATTTCATCATCATAACCGCCATACTTGCCATGTCTAGGGTCTAAAGGGTTCAAAGGTCACAGCTGAACTCCAACTTCTTTACCTTGGCTTTTGAGCATAATGAACCCTAACTGCTACTATCAAATGTCTCTATTGTTTCACTTTTACATAACTCATTCATTGCATTTCAAACTCTGCATTAATATATGAATGGTTTTCATCCCCTACTCTGCTATTGTTTAGCATTGTTTTTTTGCAACCTGCATACATCAATACAATAATCTGAATTGTGTTTGTATTGTAGGATGCCAGCAATCCTGGATGGAGAGGAAGAAGTGAGGAGATGGCTTGATTTTGGGGAGGTGAAGTCCCTAGATGCCCTGAAACTGCTCCAGTCTAAAAATATTCTGACTTTTCACCCTGTTTCCTCGCTAGTCAATAACTCCCGCAACAACTCTGCAGAGTGCCTCCAGCCTGTGGATCTTAACAGCAAAAAGGTATCAGATTTAACATGACACGTCACCCACTGCTGCTGGAAAATTAGTTCCACTCCACAGTGCAGCTGCATGGCAGGTAGAGGGTTCAGTTGACTAATCTACCCCTTGATCTATAGGAGCTGACACCCACCGCCAGCGGCAGGATGATGATGAGCTGGCTGAAGAGCAGCGGTCCTACAAAGAGGAAGGAGGAAGAGGAGAAGGAAACCACGACAAACACTCAGTCCAAGTCTACCGGACCACTTCAGCAGTGGCTTCAGGGAGCAAATAAAAAACCAAGAATCAACTGAAAATATCAGCTTGGATGTTCATCTGCACTGAAAAATGATTAACTCTCATGTTGCCTTCAAATGTTCTGTCATTTTTTATCCTTGGAGACAGGTTGACCTGAAGAAAATCATTCTAATACAAATTATTATCCAGAGTTTTGTTTGCAAAATATCTGCCAACCTAAATCTTTGTGCTGTGTTAACCATCAATGGTTCTTGCACAATGGATTTTGTTAGGGCCCTTTTTTGAAGATTACAAAATGTAATATAACTGTAATCTAAAACACATGTATACAGTGGTGACGTTTCCTGTGTTTTGTATGGTTAAATCTGACCTACAGAACACTAAGTACACAATGTCAACAGGTTATTAACATATGTGTTAATTTTGTTTTCCCCATTAAATTTTAACAAGTAAATAAATATAAAGCAAAAATGTGCCAAACAAGACCACAACACTTGTTGCAAATTGACTCCAGGGATAATGCGACTAAGTTTCTTTATTTCAAAGTGATCTGATAGTTTTTAAAAAAATATTGTAATATAAATGAATGCTTCTTATGTTACATTACAGTTGAAAATAAAAGTCAAAAATACACCGAATCCTTTATTCAAGATTTTTATTACCCTTATTACTTGAAACGCAAAGACATTTTGAAACAATGTAGATGCTATGCATTTATCATATTAATAATATAATAATGATGAATGCCAATACTTTCCCCCACATTTTTTTTCTTTTTTTGTTCAACATTACAGTATGTATGCTATCTTGTAATCTATAATGCATTTCAACATAATATGAACAGACAGTTAAAGAGCTGAACGGTTAAAAGAAAAGTCAAGCACTTAAATGTTTGCCAATGCGAGCATTTGGCAGAGTCAGATATGGAGATTTACAACCCAACTTTTGCCTCCCCCACAAAATGATTAAGAGGTTTGCAAATATACAAAGACTTGCAATAATTGACAGTAGAAAGAAATGTACTAGCTAACAGCACTCGGTTATGAATGATACTTGTACTTGAAAAATTCCACTCCTCCTTTTCAGGAATATCAGGTAGGACATACTGTCTGGATTTGGTTCGTGTCTAAGTTAAATGTTGTACCTGGAATGACAGATAATATGATGAACCTTCATTTCTTCAATACAGGAACAGCAAATAGCATGTGACTGACAGCATTTTTACCAAGGAGCCGAGTCTAGATGCACACAAAACACTCAACCTGAGCTACAACTGTGTGTATTGTGGCTCTAAATGAGATATCTGAGCAAGTCTTCAGTTATTGTAGTAAGTGCAAAAAAAAAAAACAAAAGAAAAAAAAAAAAACTGCACACCTAAGTGATGAACTTGTCACTGGATTGGATATCAAATTCTGTGAATCAGCAGGCAGCACATTGATGCGATTCCACAGATTTACACATTCTGATCCTTCAACTTCTGTTCCGATTCCCCGTTTTAAGTTATCAGAGTTTATTTCTTTTTTTTAAGGTTGCATGAGGTATGGTGAAATCATGGTAACGTGTTTCTCGATGTGAAACAAATTTAAGCCACAACACAAATGAGTAAAATAGGAAAGGGGGGTGGAGGGGGGTGCAGTGTTTCCTCTATTCATGCAGCAGTGGCGGGCTGTAAAAGTAAGAAAACAACCACCACTGCCAATGAAAGTGATTAAAAAAAAAAAAAAAAAATACCATTAGTTTGTCTAACTTTACTCATAAACATAAACATGTATAGAGATAATGCTTAAATTTACCACAAAAAGTAACCAAATAAAAGCAGTTAGAACCAAAAATGGGAATAGAGCAGCATTACACTATACATCCAACTGAAAAAGAGATTAGCCCAAACCACCACTGCACATGAAAAAGTATGTAGGAAACACTGGAAAGTAATAAGCATCAAACAAGGAAATGCTGTAATGTTTCCTCAAGGTGTCTTTGGGCTAAGAGACTCATATTTTATAGAAAATGTGTATTTTTGTATACATAAGGAGGTGAGTGCAGCATGTTTGTGTGTGTAGTAGTATTCTCTATGAGTGGGATGCTGCTTGTATGATGGGCATCGGGGATTAACACAGTGGGCTCATGGGAAAGGGAATATATAGACAAGGCAAGACAGGGTAGTGAGGGCAGTGACAATGCCCCCGTCGAATCCTCAGCGTCCTCAGCAGCTGCAGGCCTCCGCTGACGGCTTGGCCCGCTCGTTCCTGTCCAGCTTTATCGGCTCCGGGAACTCGTTGTACAACTCCACCTCAGTCTCCTGAAAGACGATAATTGGATGTGTAAATACACCACAAATGTACAAAATGCCAACAATTTTCTAATTTAATGATAACAAGTGGTGCCAAGCACAACAAACCCCGCCCCTCGCACGTATTGTAGCTTATTTTGACATCGATCCAGCTGATGTCATAATGTCTATGTGTGTGCTGATGTTAACATATCAGTTTCCTCTATATATGTGCCAAGTTTGAAGTAAATTGAAACAAAATTGATGTTTTTATAGACATTTTAAATTTTGCCCATTACAAGTAAATGGGAGATGAAAAGAGATTTTAAAACTTCATAAAAAATTTGAACTTTGACCTACTTTTCCCTAAATGTAGTGACATCTATTCTGGGTCACTGGCAATCTATAAACCCAATTTGGTATGAATTCAACCAAAAGTTTTGCTGCTACAGACATGTGAAATTTCACCCATTATAAGTAAATGGGGAAAAAAAACAAACCGAACAAAAAACAATACCCCTTGCCTCCCCTTTGGGGGGGTGGGGTAATTATAGTCTCCTGTCCCAAGATCTGTTATCTCTGTGTTCCAAAAGTCAGAACAGGACTGAGAAAGAACGCAGTTCAATTTTCTGCTCCCACAGTGTGGAATAACCTACAGAAGGAGCTAATAATGAAAGAGCTGGTCTCTTTAAATACATTGAAAGTCATTTTAAACGAATGGGAAAAAGATAAAGCTAGATTTAGATGTTTTTCTAACTGAATCAGGTTCTGTTTTGAGATGCTTTTAAGAAACACTGTTGCATACTTTGACACCTTTTAAATTATTGGTGGTGTTCTCTATGTATCTTTTAGTTTTATGTATAGTTTTAGCACTGAATTTTACTGTTTTATGTATGTTTTTAGTGTGGATGGATGGCTGAAATTTCTTTTTGTAACTTCCACTGCTGCTGCTGTTTGGACCAGGACACCCTTGCAAAATAGATTATAATCTCAAAGAGTCATGTTTTCCTGATTAAATAAAGGTTAAATAATAATAAAATAATAATAATAATAATCATCATCATCATCATCATGCCTCTGTTACCTGTTTAAGAGCGTTGCGTGCAATAGTCTGAAAGGCCTGCTCCACATTGATCGCTTCCTTGGCGCTGGTTTCAAAATACGGTATGTTGTTCTTGCTTTGACACCAGGCCTGTGCTCGCTTAGTTGTTACCTGAAACAAAAGAGCGCACATTATACTTAAAAACATCAGATCCAGGAGGAAACAGCTTGATATTTTTAAAACACTCTGAAGTGACAGGATCTGACAGATTTTTAGTCCAAAAAAATTAAAGCAGGTTAACTTTTCGGGCCCAAAGTTAAAAAGAAAGGTGTTAAACAAATAAGGTAAAATAACTTTAAAAAAAAAAAAAAAAAAAAAATAGGACATTATGATGTAAAAATAGTAATACATACTAAAAAAAACCCTCATAAACTCAGACCTAAGGAAGGCAGTTCCAAAGTGTGGGAGCTCAGTTGCTTTTAGTTCTGATTTTGGCATGAAATCAGAAGATCTTACTGATTTGGCTGTGTAACAAGGGGACATAATGAATCTGAAATGTGATGTGGGGCAAAGAGCGGGTAACAAGCGTGGTTGGAAAAAACTGCTGTATTATGTCCTTGGATGTGTGCGAGTTTAATTTTGATGCATCTCAATATCACAAATCTACTTCAGGGTGCATTAGAATGTAAAAACAAACCAACATTCCCTATACTCGTGCTCTCAAAAAATCTTCCTTCAACAGACAACATACAAAAATGCATTTAGGTCAAACAATGGGAAAACCTTAAATTATGATTATGATGTTGTCGCACCTGTCTGTTCTCCAGGTCGATCTTATTGCCCAGAACCACAAAAGGAAAATTTTCCGGGTCTCGGGGGCTGGCCTGGATCAAAAACTCATCCCGCCAGCTGTCTAGAGTCTTGAAGGTATTTGGTGCTGTCACATCAAACACCAGGACGCAGCAGTCAGCCCCGCGGTAGAACGCTACTCCTAAGGACTGGAACCTCTCCTGACCTGCTGTGTCCCAAATCTGACACACAACAAAGAGGACGTAAACAAGGCATGCACCAAATAATCAGATCACTGTGGAGGACTTACTTTAATATATTTAAATAGCAAAACTGGTACGTGAGTGCTTAGAATGCTAATAATGTAATTTGGGTGTCATATAAGAATAAACCATTTCCCTCATGCACCATAGATGGGCCTTGCATGATTTCTTGCAAACTTAAAGTAGCAAGTAAACATGTCTTCATTGTTATGCACTAGTAAGAATAAGAAACATGACAGGTAGCGTGTGAAATACACATGAGATAGAAAAAGAGAGCTGAAATTGATGTTTACTGGGATAACTATGAAATGAAACAAATCCAGAAATAAAGATGAATGTCATAGCCGGCTATGAAAATTAATTCTGCGGTAATTACAGATATGATAATAATTTACTTATATTGTTCTTTTATTGAGGTGTGTCTGAGTATACCTGCATTGTGACAAGTCTGTCATCCACCATGACTTCTTTCGTCAAGAAATCAGCTCCTATTGTGGCTTTGTACTGGTTACTGAACTTCTTATTCACATACTGGTTCATCAGTGAGGTCTTCCCAACTCTAGGAACAAAAAAAAAAAACCCACAGGACAACATTCAGGAAAACAGAAACAATCAACATCATATCTCATTCTGAAATGTCTCCAATACACCTGTGAGACCACTGAATGTTTATGACAAAAGCTTAAAAGCCAGAGAGGATATTTGAAATAGGAATCCACAGGACAAAGAATCACAAGACACCTTTGCAGAACCATATGAGCGTTATTTTGGGTTTTAAATGACCTTGTGCTGTTTGACACCGCTGTGGAAGAGTGAATACGCTTCTCTAAGCTTCCATGTCGACCCACCAGTAGTCACATTTGACTGAATCTCATCAGCGATACATAATTACAGCTGTCACTCATATATTTAATGTCCCTCCCTGTCCAAGAGCACCTGTGATAAGCCAAAAGCTGCAACACAGACTAGATTTTCTACAGCCTGATGACAAAGTTGACAGAAATGGGCACCAAGTGGTTTCCTGTCAGACTGACTCACAACATGCTGAAAGGTAATTATAGATTTGTTTTGCACAATAACACCCAAAAACTATGATGCACTGCAGCTCTAAATGCACACTAATATTCTAAAATACAATTTTCACAACTTTTTCCTGTTATACAATATTTTTCAATGGGAAACTGAAATCGTAAAGTCTCTTAAACCCAGCAGAGTCCACCAACAAAAACAGCAATTCTGCAGCATGTGTTGTTTGCCATTGTGGTGTTAAAATATGTTATTTCTGATTTAAACTAGCAAACAAATTAACAGATCAAGTATGTGGTCTTACATGGCAAAAATCACTGCCCCCACAGAAGCCTAGCAGTGCTGATTAGAGATTTGTAAAAGCTTCAGCTGGACATGTCAGAAAATAAACATGGTTTGATAAATGTCCACAGTAAGGAGGAATTCAATTTACACCTCATAAATCAGGTTTTAGTGTTTAGCACTTTTTTAATGTTGTGACACCGAAAGGTCTGGTCACATCACTCACCCGGAGTCTCCGAGGATGATGACTTTGAGTAGTACTTTCTTCCTTGATGTCATTGTGCCACAGCTGCAAAGACAGACAGATCTGTTATTTCTCCAGAGAAAATGTCATGCTCTGGCAGCTCTATCATCAGAGAAACATATAAATAGATTAAACAAGAATAAAGTAAGGAGGAAAAGAAGACAAAGAATAGATTTGCAAATTTACAGAACCTGTGATTTACAAAATTGTCCAAAACGAGTTCATAATAATAAAAGAACTGTAAATAAATAGAGTGATATGGATGACAGTATCAGTAACCTAACCAGACTGGACCAAAAATATAATTTGCAAATATACAGATATGGAGCTATGGCAGGTAAAGGTATATATATGTAGCAAAAAGCAATCATAAAATCCACCATATAGAATAAAATAAGAGCAGTGATATCACCACTCAATGTGCTGAGAATTTATACATCATGTAAATAAATTAAATGAGTGGATAAAGACAAACACTTAGATATTTAGGGGAAGATGACAACTGCTAAAAGAAACAGACCACTGTTACTCGAACTGGATGCCCAAGAAGTCTTGCTCAAGTCAACATGAGACTTTATATATGGGCCAACAGATTGCACTGAAAGGTGATACCGTCTACACATGTCTAGAAATACATTTCAAAGAAATAAACTGATTCTACGAATGAAACCACTTGTGGGTTCTCCTTTACTTCAGATTCTTCATTGTCATTCATAAAAATCCCTCACTGGAATAGGGGTACAAGAATGGGCTGCAACACTCACAATGCAGTATTCATTTTGTTCAAAACTCTATTAAACAAAGCTTATTGTTGAGCAGAGATGAAATCTCTCTTTTGTCAGCAGAGATGCTTGCATTCGTTACGCGGAAAAGTTTTGGTTTTGAGATTCATTCTGCCCACAAAACTACTTATAGGTCAGACAAAAGTCCACTGTTTCACTGAACATTAATCTAAACCATATAAGACACTAAAAACAGACACATTACTTGTGCTTGATTCTTCTTAGTCATTGTAAGCCCATGCAATATTTTATTTGTTTATATTTTTTCATATTTGTCAAAAAGCAGACTCAAAGATCCTTATTAGTCTCTATATGATTTACACATCTCTGCTCTTTGAATAAAACCTTCCCTGTATACAAGTCTGGGAGTCCTGATAAACATCAATAAACCACCTAACTCCTTCATTATAAGCAGTGCAGAAAAAAATTGCCTTAGCGAACTGAAGACAGCCTCAGTAACCACAACCACATTTGATTCTTTATAAATGCTAACATGGATCATCAAAAGCACAAATGTGTAAAAATCTATTACTATGCATTTTTCACTTTGGCTGGGTATGGTTTGTAATAATAAACCACCTCGTGCAGCTGTAATGAGCAAAGTCCAAACCTATTAGCACTGTGCTTTAAATCATCTGCACTCAGCTCAGGTCTGGGAGGAATCGTTAATGAAGAAAATAGACAAAAGACTTCTTTTTTTTATTACAAGACACAAAACGCTACAACGACTCCTGTAAGAGCAAAAACCCACGGCTTGATTCGGTGTCAGTAGTTTTATAGGGCAAAAGTAGTGGAGAGCTATCAGTGCAGCTCATAATCTGCAACCCATGACACTGTGTCAGGGACTGGTCACATGGTTATAAAACACAGGACTAACGGAACCATGACTTGGCAGGCATGATTAGCACATACTGTAGGTAGATTCAACTAACCTACAATCCACAGTTATGGGCAAAACCTCGTCTGATTATAAATATTTTTCGTTTTGTGAGATATACCAGGAGTCCCCTCTCAACATTTTATCTACTAAAAGATCAAACACTGTTACAAACGGTTGGCACAGTGAAATAAATATGAATTTCTCTGATTGCATGCTAGACAGTGGAGGAAATTGGAAAACAGTTCAACATTAACATTCATTTTTCTTTGTAACAATATTGTTAAAAGTAAAAGCGTCTCCAATCAATAACGCCAGATGTTTTACGATACCGTGGCTCCAACAATTACCGTATCAGTGACACTTCTTAATTTAAGCTAACGTTTAGTCTGGCTAACCAATGTTTACTGAAAAATATACCACAAAACTCACGACAGCTACGTTGTTAATGTATAGAGCTAGTAAAACCATCATCGAAAGTCAGCATACACCAACCTGTGCGACGATCCTGCGGTAAAAATATCAAAAGTGGACTTTTCCTCTGCCTGAGTTGGAAGCGTTAGCTAACGCGCAGGCTAGCTAACAAGCTAACAGCTCCTTTAAATGTCTGCCGTAAGAAAACAACACGTTTAGAGGGTCGGCAGCTGAATAGTTTTTAAAAGCTAGCCTCACAGCTAACTGTAGTTATCAGAATCAAAACTGCCACTCCCTTTATCTATCTCCTTCGTGTAACCAACGAGATTTGGTACAATGGTCCACTTCGCTATCTCGGTTGACGCTTGCTTTTCCTGTCAAGCTAAGGTGCTAGCAGCTAGCCGAATTCTGCTCACTTCCTCCAAAACAAGCTCTGTCTGTGCGTCTGACGTCACACGCTGGACACGCCTGGTTTCACACAACTCAACTAACAATAGTTAACACAAATTTAATGTTGGCCTTTGTTACTATCTGATCTATTTAAATTCATTCTTCTAGTAATTGCAGTGCTCAGACCACTTCAAACCGAATGAGGAGAAAAGTCTGTTTGTGTGAGATGATGCTGAGAGGTAGACTTAATCAAATCAAATAAACACGAAATCCAACATAAAGGACTTCTAACATGCCTTACAGAGCTGATTTAAATTGATGTTTTAGGACTTTACCTACCTGACTGTCCAGCTTAAAACATTTGTTAGAAAAAAGCCCCCAAACTCCAATAGTGAAGCTGTTTAACTACTGTTGTTGATTTAGAGCTGTAGCCCAGTGACAGCAGATGAGTCAAGTACAAGTTCAACAACATAGGTTTGGTGGACAGATACTGAGTGGTTTACCAGCTGTACTTCAGAAACAAAATGATGAGACTGACAAGTATGTTGACTGCTATATTTCCGGGATCAGTATTTGTGATGTGGGGCAATGGATCAAAATGTGAAATTGCTCTGCAGTGCCTCATAAAGTAGGACACCTGGTAACCCTGTTGGCAACACATTACAAGCTTTCAAAATGATACCACTTATATGTGTAGTAAAGTTTACAACCAAAGCATACAAAGCAATTAAACTGTTACATTATGACTTTCAGCAGTATAATTACTGATGGAATTCTTGGATATAAAACCATAAAATGAAGGTACTTTTTATTTTCACCCCTGTCAAATGGACTTTGGATTAAATGTTTTAAATGCATTAAATCAATGTGTATGTTTGTAGCATTTTGTACTGCAATTTTGTGTTATTTGCTTTTTTAATTGAGGAAAATGCATGTTATTGCAAGCTTTACAATCTTTTTCCAGACTCAAACACAGAATTTGGAAAAATGCAAAAACCAGGCACAGTATGTGTACCACCATCTACACTTTAAAATACTGCCTGTTGCACTTATTTCTGTATTTCTGAGTATGATATGATTAATCGTGCAGCTCTTTGTACCTATTCCTTACTGTGCAAAGGCCTGGTCTACAATGAAATTTTGGCTCTTAAAATGCTTAAAGATATGTCTTTTGTCATTAAGGATTCCAACCATGGTCCACAAAGTGTACTGATGCTGAACTGTGCAGAGTCATCATGTCTTCCTAGAACTGGTTTCAAAACTGGGAATGACTATTAATAATGTCTACTGAATGAAAGGCTGCTTTTCTTCTTGACTGAATCCCCTATTATCTTTAGAATTTAACACACTCATTTAAGTACAATACATTTTTATTAGTCTTTTTTGTGTCCTGTATTTTCATTGTCTTGATAATGAGTGTTTTCACCACACTGTATCTTCTCAATACACTCAAATACAGATGAATGCACAATGATCAGATTGAAGATTATTTCTGAAGCAAATAAACCCACCAAACCCACAATCCTGTATCTTTTTTATCATGGTGATATTTTGATATCCTCTGCTTGTGTGAACAATTACATTCCCAAAATGATGTATGTATGTGTATGTATGTATGCATGTATGTATGTATGTATGTATGTATGTATGTATGTACAGTACAGGCCAAAAGTTTGGACACACCTTCTCATTCTTTGCATTTTCTTTATTTTCATGACTATTTACATTGTAGATTCTCACTGAAGGCATCAAAACTATGAATGAACACATGTGGAATTATGTACTTAACAAAAAAGTGTGAAATAACTGAAAACATCTCTTATATTCTAGTTTCTTCAAAGTAGCCACCCTTAGCTCTGATGACTGTTTTGCACACTCTTGGCATTCTCTTGATGAGCTTCAAGAGGTAGTCGCCTGAAATGGTTTCCTAACAGTCTTGAAGAAGTTCCCAGAGATGCTTAGCACTTGTTGGCCCTTTTGCCTTCACTCTGCGGTCCAGCTCACCCCAAACCATCTCCATTGGGTTCAGGTCCAGTGACTGTGGAGGCCAGGTCATCTGGCGCAGCACTCCATCACTCTCCTTCTTGGTCAAATATCCCTCACACAGCCTGGAGGTGTGTTTGGGGTCATTGTCCTGTTGAAACATAAATGATGGTCCAACTAAACGCAAACCGGATGGAATGGCATGTCACTTCAGGATGCTGTGGTAGCCATGCTGATTCAGGTTGCCTTCAATCTTGAATAAATCCCCAACAGCGTCACCATCAAAGCACCCCCACACCATCACACCTCCCCCTCCATGCTTCACGGTGGGAACCAGGCATGTAGCATCCATCCGTTCACCTTTTCTGCGTCGCACAAAGACACGGCGGTTGGATCCAAAGATCTCAAATTTGGACTCATCAGACCAAAGCACAGATTTCCACTGGTCTAATGTCCATTCCTTGGGTTTCTTGGCCCAAATAAATCTCTTCTGTTTGTTGCCTCTCCTGAGCAGTGGTTTCCTAGCAGCTATTTGACCATGAAGGCCTGATTCACGCAGTCTCCTCTTAACAGTTGTTGTAGAGATGTGTCTGCTGCTAGAGCTCTGTGTGGTATTCATCTGGTCTCTAATCTGAGCTGCTGTTAATTTGCGATTTCTGAGGCTGGTGACTCAGATGAACTTATCTTCAGCATCAGAGGTGACTCTTGGTCTTCCTTTCCTGGGGCGGTCTTCATGTGAGCCAGTTTCGTTGGAGCGCTTGATGGTTTTTGCGACTGCACTTGGGGACACATTCAAAGTTTTTGAAATTTTCTAGACAGACTGACCTTCATTTCTTAAAGTAATGATGGCCATTCGTTTGTCTTTACTTAGCTGATTGGTTCTCGCCATAATATGCATTCTAACAGTTGTCCAATCGGGCTGTCAGCTGTGCATCAACCTGACTTCTGCACAACACAACTGATGGTCCCAACCCCATCAATAAGGCAAGAAATTCCACTAAGTAACCCTGACAAGGCACACCTATGAAGTGAAAACCATTTCAGGTGACTACCTCTTGATGCTCATCAAGAGAATCCCAAGGGTGTGCAAGGCAGTCATCAGAGCTAAGGGTGGCTACTTTGAAGAAACTAGAATATAAGAGATGTTTTCAGTTATTTCACACTTTTTTGTTAAGTACATAATTCCACATGTGTTCATTCATAGTTTTGATGCCTTCAGTGAGAATCTACAATGTAAATAGTCATGAAAATAAAGAAAATGCAAAGAATGAGAAGGTGTGTCCAAACTTTTGGCCTGTACTGTATGTATGTATGTATGTATGTATGTATGTATGTATGTATGTATGTATGTATGTACAGTATGTATGTATGTATGTATGTATGTATGTATGTATGTATGTACAGTATGTATGTATGTATGTATGTATGTATGTATGTATGTATGTATGTAAGTACACTACCAGTCAAAAGTTTGGACTCACCTTCTCATTTAAATGGCATGAGATGGACCACAGATGGCCAACAAGTGCTCAGCATCACTAGGAACTCCTTCAAGACTGTTGGAAAACATTTCAGGTGACTACCTTATGAAGCTCATTGAGAGAACACCAAGAATGTGCAAAACAGTAATAAAAGCAAAATGGGGCTATTTTGAAGGATCTAAAATATAAAACATGCTTTGAGTTATGTCACGCTTTTTTTTTAACTACATAATTCCATACGTGTTCATTCATAGTTTAGATGCCTTCAGTGAGAATCTACAATGTAAATGGTCATGAAAACAAAGAAAAAACAGGCGAGTCCAAACTTTTGACTGGTATGTATGTATGTATGTATGTATGTATGTATCTATCTATCTATCTATCTATCTATCTGCCTGCCTGCCTGCCTGTCTATTTGTGCAAACATTCAGTATTTCACTGTGCATATGGAGAGAGCAATGAGCAAATTAGAGCAAAAAACAACAATTTTGCCATATCAAGTGAATTAACCTCGTTATTATAAGTTGTGTATCTTTTAAAAGAGATACATTTCGGACATTATGATGTGCATGTCACCAAGCATATGCCACAAAATAAATTAATAAACTTAATATAATTATGGACCTGCAACAGTATGTAAAACAGTTTTGTCAAGATGGAGGCCATGGGATGAATCTTAGGAGTGATGTTAGGGTAAGTCTTATCAATTGCACAGTTCACCCCTAGCAATTAAAAAAAAAAAGACACAGATGTACACAATACTCTGTGCATAAGTATTATTTGATATTATATATAAGACTGCAAGGCAGAAAAAAAAAAGAAAAATACATTCTCACCTTCCTTAAATTATCTACAGAGAGTAACTGTGGCAAAGGATCACATGATAAACAAAATTCAATTATAGCTTTTTGCAAATCAGGTAAGAGTAGACTTGACACACTCATGCCAGTTGTGCCTATAGGTCCACTTTCTGATAGATCATTGTTGTTTGATCAATGTAATGGAATGAGTCAAATACATCCTAAGATACAATAACAAGAAGAGGACAAGCTTGCATTCGATTACGACTCACAAAACCACCGTTCCTCTGCCGAAACCCGGGATCGAACCAGGGACCTTTAGATCTTCAGTCTAACGCTCTCCCAACTGAGCTATTTCGGCGAGATATGCGATAGTTCCAGATGTATATAGTTTTTATTAATATTTTTTATTAACATTTAAGCGAATTTATTATCAGTAAATAAATATGCATGCCCTCAGTAGGTCAGTTGTATGTAAAAGAAGAAAGTTAGAATAGAAATTGCCGATACTAAACACTTATCCTGAGCCGGTTTGGTCGTTTTTTTTTTGTTTTTTTTTTCATATTTTATTTGCATAATACCATATACACATAGAACAGAACATAGCATGGAGAAAACATAATGCTCGAGGTGAGGCAGGAAGAAATTAAACCTAAATACATATATAGGTAAGTAAATTAAATCAATAAAAGTAAAGGAAAAAACAAGAAGAGAAAAAATAATAATAATAAAATAAAAATAAATAGGAGCCGGTTTTGTCAGTATTAGATTTAGTTTGACCGATGACGCAAAGCCGTTTAAGAGCGCGTCATTACGTCATCACGTTGGATTGAATGAAGCGTCATCCTTTCTGATGTAGAGCGGCACGGCGGCCTTTCTTCGCTGCTCTACATTTCTCCCCAGATTTCCGATATTATCCCGGTATTTCAGAACTCCGTCTCTTCGACCATGAACCCAAAGTTGCCTCTTCTTGGCATTTCCGCCTGCCTGGTGCTTTTGTCCGCTCTGAGCTCCCGGGTTTCAGCGGACGGTCTGGTGAACGAGGAGGTGAGGAGAACCGTGGACCTGAGCACTCATCTAGCCAAGATCACTGCGGAGATTGTGCTCTCCAACCAGGGGCCAGGTGCCGTCCAGAGCTTCATACTAGCGGTGGACCCGGAATTGGCCCCACACCTTGCATACATCGGAGCATTGGTAAGACATTTACTTCTCTGTGAATGAAACGGCACGAACATCCTTCCTGTCGCCGGCTAGTTAGCATTAGCATGTTAGCTACCTTACAGAGTGCTACACATGTCCTGGTTTTTCAAAGTATTGCTAAAGTGTATTGGTCTGGTTTTCAGTGACCGCAGGTATATTGCGCAGATTTATGACATGCACTCGGTATTGTGATTAAGTGAGTTTATTTAATGCTGCGGCAAGCTATATCATGTATGTATGTGTACAGAACAAGCTCTAAAGTCAAACAACTAGCTAATGGGCTCTAAAGCAGGATGTTAGCACAAAACATACAGTTACTTTAGAGGAAAACCACACTATATGACGTTAAATATAGTGTGCATTTGTTCATAATTGTTATGAATGTGGGCAACAGCAGCTTTTCGACTTCCGCAGCGCTGCACGCTCTGTCAGTGGCTGAATGACACGTATGCGCTGGGCAGCTCACTTCCGTGTGTGACTGCGCACAGGCCTGCCCCCTTCACCAGGAATGAATGAAACAGATTTATAAACAACTTAACACTTTATAGTAAGGGTACAAATCGCATATCTAAGTAGTGCTTAACTAATGCATGAATCTTCATGATGTCATGTAAATGATACCCATCACAATCTAATGATCAAGTCAATACAAAATTTTGTGTTTACTTCAAACTTAGTTGATTATTAAAGTTAAGTGATTTTACACATGAATCTACCCAAAATAATTGGGTTCTGTTCATCCTCTTTTTAGGAGGAACAGTACCTATTCTACTGTGTAACTTTGTAAACCTCACCAGTCCAATCAAACCTTTACAGTCATGGAAAAAATTATTGGACCACCCTTGTTTTCTTCAGTTTCTTGTTAATTTTAATGCCTGGTACAACTAAAGGTACATTTGTTTGGAGAAATATAATAACAACCCAAATAGCTCATTATAGTTTAATTTAAGAGCTGATATCTGGCCATTTTCTATGGTTTTCTTGATAATCAAAATCACTTCAGTTCTTACATCAATAGGTAGGGCATTGTACTGCCAAAAACAGTGCTTTTAGGCATTCCATGTTTTCTTTCTGTCTATTTTCATCACACAGTTAGTATTTGATTGCATAACCATTGTTTTTGATTACTTTTGATGGTCTAATATTTTTTTCCATGACTGTATGTATTTATTTGTTGCTGTATTCTATTTATTTACATGTAAGGCTGGCAGGCTCCATTTCGGTTATAGCATTTTGCACCAAGTTTGCTGAAAAACTGAAAAGCATCCACTGGGACCATCTGTAATCCTTAGATCAGGGAGAAGTATATAGTTTGTTAATGCTGTCCACATTGATTTAACATTTACTTGGCATAGGTAGTGCCCATCCCACACCTTATAATTGTAGTGAAAATCATACATGTTGCTGCATGAATAAACATGATCATGCAGTGTCTCAAAGAGAAAAATAGTGAAACAAACAAACCTTTTACTCTTCTTACCAGATGTGAGGAAATCAATAAAGAAACCAAGGTTGCAAACAGTCAAAGCAACCCTGTGTCTTTGGGATGACAAAGACTTGTAATTATAAAATATGGCAAATTAATATTTGTATGACTTAACCTTCCTACACTAACAGAACAAGTAAGGTTCAACTAACCACATAAATCCACAGACTTGTTCATCATTTCATTATGAGTATTTGAGGTTTGCAATGTAATGTGATTTGTATGCTTCTCATAAATTTTTACTACTACTACTACTACTAATAATAATAATAATAATAATAATAACTTTATTTATATAGCACCTTTAAAAACTGAGTTTACAAAGTGCTTTGACAGACAAAGCAAAAGTGCACAACAGCAGAATAAAAACATAGCAAACAGCACAACACAATAAAAGAGATGAGTACAGCAAACATGAAAACATGACTTTGAATGTATCATACATGATACAATGCTTTACTTCCATATGGAACAAGACTCTTCACATATGAAAGTTATTCACAAACATTCACATGTTCATGGGATTATTATGCACTGCAGTACCACATTTTCATGTTTTGCTCGATAATGTGTTTATGGTGTATTTGGGATCTTTTTGTAGGTAAAAGGTGATGAAGAGGATGATGGCTCACTTAAACTCCAACAGACAACAATTCAGGGCCACAGGTACGAAATAAAATTCAAACCTCTGTAAACTAGAAGACAGGAAGATTTGTTTTTATTTCGAGTGATTTGGATCTGGACCTGTAACTGATAAATCACATCGTATTATTCAGTTTTGATGGAGCATTTCTATTTTATTTCATTCCTACTGCAAATGTATATTGGTTACAAATATTGTTTACAAGTCTCACTGATTACTAATAATGAGTATCAGTGCTGGAAAAAAATATATGTATATAAATTTCAGTGACCTCTACTAAACAAGCATGGTGAGGTCAGGTTACACTCTGTAGTTTGTGCTGGGCTGATATTCTACAGCCATAGCTTTACACGGCTGAGCATATCCATGCTCATCTCTGTACTGTCTTATCTGTTCTCTTGCAGTGGGGAATTTTACAAGGTCCACCTGGCTTCCAGTTTGGCAGCTGGTGCTCAGCTGAAGGTGAAGGTGGAGATGACATTTAGCCATGTCCTAAAGCCCTTCCCCACACACATCACCCAGGCTGAGCGCCAACTGGTGGTTTTCCAGGGAAACCATTACCTGTACTCCCCATACCCCACCCGCAGTCAGACCACACGTGTCCGACTGGCCTCCAAGACTGTAGAGAGCTACACCAAGTTGGGAAATCCAAGCAAGAGCGATGAAGTCATTGAATACGGACCCTTCCGTGATGTGGCTCCATTTAGTGAGGTAAACATCTGAGGAGACTTAATGATCTTGATTTCCTAACAAAAAAAAAAAAAAATCTAAAACATTTCTTTTTTTGGTCCCTAATGCTTAGGATACAATGAAGATCCATTATGAAAACAACACACCCTTCCTCACAATCAGCAGCATCACTCGCACCATTGAGGTGTCCCACTGGGGCAACATCGCTGTGGAGGAGACTATCGACCTGAGACACACAGGGGCTGTCCTCAAGGGGCCTTTTTCACGTTATGATTACCAGCGCCAGTCAGATAGTGGGATCTCATCTGTCAAATCCTTTAAGGTGTTGTTTCGCACATATCGGACTTCTACAGGATAACATCTAAGTGATGATGATGTTGACTCTATCATTTCTCTTTGACAGACTATCCTTCCCGCTTCAGCCCAGGATGTCTACTACAGGGATGAGATTGGAAACATCTCCACCTCCCATCTGCAGGTTTTGGATGACTCAGTGGAGGTGGAGGTGAGGCCTCGCTTCCCCCTGTTTGGAGGCTGGAAGACCCATTACATCATTGGCTATAATCTGCCCAGCTACGAGTACCTCTACACCCTGGGTAAGTTGATTCATGCAAACCAATCTGATTCAGTTAATTGTGCAACTCTACCCCTACATTCTACAGTGCAACCATATGAAACTGTATAATCACAATAGGCCACAGGCTCATCTTTATGTTTTTGTATTTTTACTGCAATTTTAAGTGCAAATGGCTTGGTTGGAAAAATCAGTAACCTGTCTTTTTCCACTGATAACCATGGCATCTCAGGCTAACTGCTACATAATTTTGTTTCCCAGGTGACCAGTACGCACTGAAGATGAGACTAGTTGACCATGTTTATGATGACCAGGTTATCGACTCACTCACAGTGAAAATCATCTTACCTGAGGGTGCCAGGTTAGTATTTGCTAGTGTACCTCTAAAAGCTTGTGTTTACAGTTGTAAGTACATGAGGCTAATTATTCCTGTTTTACAGACACATCAACATGGATACACCTTACAACATTGATCGCATGCCAAACCAGCTGCATTACACTTACCTGGACACCTTTGGCCGCCCAGTGCTGGTTGCCACTAAGAATAACCTGGTGGAGCAACACATTCAGGATGTTGTGGTAAGAAAATGACTGAAAGTTTGGTCTGGAAAATAAAATAAACCACAGGCACAAAATGCACAGATTATTTTTAAATTGGGGGAAAAAGTAAGCACAGTTGTTGATCCAAGATAACCGTCAGTGGCGTCATTCATTGCCAGCTCACCCAGAATTCGGATCCTTTCCCTGTTTGTAAAAAAAAAAAAAAAAAATCATAGCAAAACTTCTGTGAAGTTCATGGAACTTTGCAAAGTCCCGAACCTCAATTCAGAATCCCTTTTTTAGTGGTTAAATTTTATAGTTTGGGCTTAAAGTTAAATTATACATCAGTGTGTGTACTCTAAGCAGCGTCAGTGGCTTTTGTAACCACTGGATGGAAGTGAAATTTGTTGTAATGTATTTGTATAAATAGTCACAATTTAAATACACAAAGAAAAAAATAAAGTCTATTGATTTTCCACGTTACAACTAAATTGCATTCTGCGTAGTCTTAATGGAGTTCTGTGATTTGCAACTAGTTTACTCTGTTCTCTGGATACATATACTGACTAAAATAACATTCTGGTCTTTTTACATTAGTTCTCAGGATTCATTAATTTCTGGCAAAGGTAAAGTGCAGTAACACAAACCCATGAACTTTATACATCATGTTTTCTGTCACTAGGTTCATTATAACTTCAATAAGATCCTGATGCTTCAAGAGCCTCTCCTGGTCGTTGGGGCCTTCTACATCCTCTTTTTCACCGTCATTATTTATGTACGCCTGGACTTTGCCATCACAAAGGTATGATGCTTCTGTATTAATTGAAAGGAGGCCACATTTTTCTTTTTTTTTTTTTTTTTTGTCACACACTGCTTACTGAGATTTGTGAGGCTGCAAGTGTGTATTTAGAATCAGCAGGCCTGTTCATGAATATGTGACGTCCTGAGTAATCTGATTCCAAATGGACAGCTCTTAACACATCTGCTGACACCTTGCATTTGCATGTGATCAGATCTCACTGTATTTACAAATTGGCTCATCTTTAGCCGAAAACATCACGTAAATTTATTTTTCAAGCGGCTGGCTCTATAGTGTTTTGTAAATTTTATTCACTGTGGATCTCAAACACAGTCTGGCTCAGTTGCATGACATGCTTGTTAATACCAGGTCTGAACAGGGCCTATGTTTAAGAAAGGTGTGTTTATATTTTTAAGTATGGACTAACAAATCTGTCTATGCCTTCACAAACTCCAGTATGCATTTAGACATTTTTAGATTAAACAACATGATATTATGACTCGCGTAAGTATACACACCACTTTTAATTTGTGTGTTATCTGAATGCATTATAAGCTTGCCATGTGTATGTTCACGCCACATCAAATACCACGTGCTGGGGCTCACGGTTAGGGGTTAGGGTTCTGTGAACAGGAGATCTTGGCGTAAATTGAAATGTGAACAAATGGCGTTGAACAACACGCAAAAGGTCAAAAATGCATACGTATAGTACACCAAATGCCATAAGAACTGGTGTGACATACAATGCAATATCATGAGATCAGTCTCAATTAGAACTTTATTAATCCTTTGGGTAAAGCCCCCAGGAAATTGAGGAAAAACCATAATTTTCCCTGATTGGGAGTCGAACCAGGGCCGTGATGGTGCCGAATCCTAACCACTAGTCCGCCAGGGAGATGTTAGACCCATGGAAGTCACAGAGATATACATATTAGATATAGTTACGACTTGTCATAATTGAAGTTTGTCTACTCACTTATTGCTTTCATTCTTGTTGAATCAGGACCCTGCTGCTGAGGTGCGTATGAAGGTGGCATCCATCACAGAGCAGGTGCTGACCCTAGTCAACAAGCGTCTGGGTCTGTACCGCCACATGGACGAGGTGGTGAACCGCTACAAGCAGTCACGTGACACCGGAGCACTTAACAGCGGCCGCAAGACTCTAGAGGCTGACCACCGCACTCTCACCAATGAAATCAGCTCACTGCAGGCCCGGCTTAAGGCAGAGGGCTCTGACTTGGCCGATAAGGTGAGTGATGATGAGCATTTGACCGCACAGATTGAAATGGTGTGAAAAAGTGGAATTTGAGTGAAATTAAGTCTGCTCTGCGTGCTCTCAGGTCGGGGAGGTGCAGAAGCTTGATGGCCAGGTGAAGGAGCTGGTGTGTCGCTCCTGTCAGGAAGCGGAAAGGCTCGTGGCAGGAAAGGTCAAGAAGGAAGCTTATATCGAGAGCGAGAAGAACTTGACCAGCAAGAGACAGGAGCTTGTGAGCCGCATCGACAGTCTGCTGGATGCCCTCTAAACGGCTCCCGCATGACAACCACATCTGCTACAGCACTGACATACAACCGACCATTAGTATGTTTGAATATTAAAGGAAACGTGACATGAAACGCTTACACATTCAGACGTGAACAATTACCATCTCATCTTACAGTAGTGATGAGTTTATCCAAACACTTGTGCCTTTGTGATAAACTTGAGGTCACTGTGTGCTCAGTTCCACAGCAGCAACATCAGAAATCATTTGTTTTGTCTTTGAGTTTGTTCACCTGTACCTAAGACTTTGTCACACATGCAGTTCAGTCGTTAATATGTTCAAATGTGGACTGTTTGTTTTCCATTTTTTAAGTTGAGGGTTTTGTTATCAAATGAGTAGCTGAAGGGCCCAAATGTTTCACTCTCATGTCTTTACTCACAGCCCATATTCTAGGATTGAATTATCGCTATCTGCCAAGTATGAGTACTTAATCTTTTTCTAATCTTATCTCTTTTGCACTTGCAGCTGTTTTTCTTTTTCACTTGTCCCATGTGTTTTGATGTGAAGGTCCAATCCTGTTTTCCCAAACCTGATGGGCCAGTTATGCTCTGTGAAAATCTTTTCTACATTTTCTATTTTTTTCTTTGTTTGGAACATGAGATTAGTGAACACATGAGATTAACTTGTATGTGAGAAAAGACATGGGAAATTAGACAAGTATTTGTAAAATGGGCAACGGCATGGGAAATTTGAAATAAAACTTTGAGAAACAATGACTTCACTTAGTGTATTTATTACGTTATGTTGCATCCAAATTAATACAATCTTAATTTTTGACTACAAGCCAGAGAAAATGTTCCTGTGGTCAACCACAGGATGGCGCTATTGTGTTAAGAGCCACCAGTTATTCTAGTCTAGGTTTAGTTTTACTTAAGCATTCTAAGATTGTATGTACTTTTGACCCAAATAAAGCTGCTGAATAATTATAGATGATTGAAAGTGTCCTTTACATTAAAAAATAAAGAAGAATTTGCATTTATACCATCAAACTCACACCACAGAGGGAATTTCCAGCACATTGTTACATTCCATGTTACAGCGTCACCCCACCTATCGGCCTCTCCTCCACAGTCAGCACAGCAGACAACCTGCCTCAACCAGGAAAAACTGACCAGGTCAAGCTGAGGTCAGTGCTTTCCCTCTGAGGTCATCAGGGGTCTTGGCAGGTCACTTCCTGCCTCATAAAAACAGGCCCCGTTCCCCTCACAATGATAATGTTAACATATTGTATGTGCTATACAATAATCATTCTGAAAATACACAGCAGGGGAAAGAAAAGACAATGTCTGTTAGCGCTGATGCTCTGTGCTGCTGAAAGGCTACACAATGGGATTTTTGTTTGGGTGTTTGTACTTGAGTGGAGATTTGGAGCAGAGAGGGTTCAGAAAGCCGACAAGTCTCATTCTCACAACAACTCAGAACAGAACAGTGGGCCGAATGCCGCTGCTCAAACACGTCCACCTCAGCGTCAGTGCCTGTCAAACAAAGTGCTGAGGTCATGTCTGGACACAGTTTTGATGTGACGCCATGGGTTCACTCCTGTCACTGTCATGTAGAGGCAGTTGGTCAGAAGTAATCTGAGCAAATAGGATCAAATCGTAGACATTGGTTGTTTAACAGATGAAAAAAATATTCTGAATTTTGATCAAACCCTTCAAACCTTACCTATAATTCTCTGATCCCAGCAGAAGGATGAAATCAGACTGAAATCTAGGAAAAACATAAACTTGGTCAAATAATACATTTGTGAGTTTTGTGTTTTGCTTTCCTTTTTGTCTTTCCCTTTTTTCCACTTTTTTTTTTCCCTTTTTGTAAATGACTAAAAATATGATAAATAAAAACTTAAATGGCAAAAAAAATATTATACATTTGTATTTTGTAGCATAAACATTCATATTTTGCACTTAATTTGTTTGATGAATAAAAAATGGTGACAGTGTCCTACCCTTTAAACATTTTGGTACAAATAATAAAGCACAAAATCTCCTTGACATAATCCCCCAAATGGCTGTCAGTATCAACCAGAAATAATAACTTTAAATGAAAATACTTATATTTAAACTGTAATTTATAACTCTTCAATTGTACTGACACACCCCACGGTCCTCCCTATACTTGTGGAGGGCTCAGGTGGTGAGATGGTTTTATTCATTTTATTTGATTAAAACTATGTATTTTGGACCATAAATATTTCAATGAAGCTCAACAGGTCAAAGACACAATGTCCTCAAATGTGCGTGACATAATTCTAATTTTGCAAATAATAGACAAGTTCTATGAAAGTTTTCTGTTTCTTAAGCTTTGCTGCAGTTCAAAAGTACTGCAAAAGGGTAGAGAATATGTTGTAATCACCAGAGATCAGTCAGTCAAAGTGTTTTGTTATAATTTCATCCTGTATTGCACGTCCTCACTGACCCTCACTCTCTCAAGCTGGGAATTCTTACTGTTGTTCTTTACATACATAGGTCATAGCCCACATTGTGATATGTTCAAATACCATTAAGGGCATCGGATAACCCAGTTTTGATTATCTTGAAATGTCTGTACTTGAATCAGGGGGATTCAAACCAGTCTACCTTTGAAAAAAACAGCAAAAAAATACAATGGATTAGAGGATCATAGATAGCAAAAACATGGAATTTCCAAATCTGGATCATTCTGATAAAAACTAAATGTTCTGAGCTACTAGGCCCATGACATTTGACCTCCCCATCTCCCCAAAAGTGTCTGAGAGACAATGGAAAATTTTAGATATTCATGTTTTAGCAAGTACATCCTACATACTCACTGGTTCAGTAGGGGGCATCACTGAATAAAGCCCAACCTGCGACTTATGTCATCATCGCACAGTGTGTTGTTGATGCATTTGCTCTCCCATGTGGCTGTTTTACCACTGAGAGTGTATTTTCTCGTGTGGTAAAGGTGCTTCGTGAAACAGGGGCCTGTCTTTTCAGTTCTGGCCCCGTCCTCTGGCCCAGGATGTGATTACCGGTCGAAGAAGCACTGCGGTTTATCTGTTGGTGTGAGCCAAGCTGAATACTGTTTAAACCGGAATTCATGTGCAGCACTGTATCCTGATGTGGCAAACCGTGTGTGTGTGTGTGTGTGTGTGTGTGTGTGTGTGTGTGTGTGTGTATGAGCCTGTGTGTATGAGGTGGATGAGGGGGTTTGTGCAGGGTGTTGGACTGGTTGGGCCATGTGGTTGAGCTGTCATAGTCCCCCCTCACCTCCACCCCCCTCTCCTCGGGCATGAAGTTGATTATTATCTTCCTTTCCTGAAGTATAGTAATAATGCAGAGTGTGTTCTTTCTTTATCTGCCAGAAATAATGAATATGCAGAAAATGTGGAGTCAAACCAGGTATCAGTTGAAGGGGTAATCCACAAGCCCTGAGCCCTGTGACGTGGCGGTGATTGATTACATTGAGGGCTCACCTGCAGCACTCTCCCTCTTAATCTTTCTTGCTCTAAAATACACACAGACACACAAAGAGAGGGAGAAAAAGAGAGGCAGAAGTCACCAGTCAGGGAACAATATCCTGCTCAGAAGACCCTTCACAGCACACTCTCATAAATCACTGAGACAGAGCCACCACCCTCACTGTCAGCATGTTATTATGCACACACACTCAGGCCCACGCTCCTCACGACATGCACTCATTCAGTTCACTCAATTCATCTAACCCAGTCATAAAAGGATGTCATTGAAACGAAGAAATATGAGTCACATCTAAACTCCAAACTTGCTCTCAAACACGCCTCGCCAGCATTACTTCCTCTGTTTAAAACACACACACACACACACACATACACAGTGCATCTTTACAACGGCAGCTCTGTGTCCCGCTCTGCCCCGGTCGACCCTCCGCACCGACCATTCCTCAGTGACAGGGTGCCGGGATGAGGGGATGAGAGGCTCTGAAGGGTGAGGTGAGGGATGGATGAAAGGCCTCGGCAGCTCAGGCCCCGGGGCCCTGTGTCCTGTGCAGGTGGCAGGTGTGATCTGGCCGGGTGCAGAAGCGTGAGGGCGAGGAAGAGGAGGACAATGAAGGTGTCTGTGGCCCTCGTTGCAGCTGCAGGAGGCGTGGATGCACGGGGCTGACAGATAAGACGGTCAGACAAACGCAGGAGGGGAAGGACAGTGTAGATGAAGATGGGACTTCAAAAAGGGGATTGGACCCCGGGTGCAGAGAGATGCATTTTTCTGTGGCATGGAAGTGAGGATGGAGGGTGAGCAGGATGGACGGCATAAAAAAAAAGGCCAGCATCAAAGTCCGTAGCTGTATTTCTTTCTCTCGTGAATGTTTATGTTGTTGTGTGTTTCCTATATCTGTGTGTACATTGATGTCAACCTCCTTCTCTGTATGGATTTGTATCAATGAGACAGTAATCCTCTTCCCTTGCTGCCCTTGTGTGCAACTGTCCACAGCTCCCACTAAGACCCAGTGATCTCTGCCACATGGCGCTCCATCAAAGCACTGACGGTCATGCCTCTCAGGGCAAGTTTTGCCAAAAATTGTGCCCGTGTGGCTCATACATGTCCCTCAGCACAGAGGATAAGCAGCAGATGAAAGTCTGACGCTACTTCAGACTTTGTATCATCTTGAATCACATGAAGGCAAGTGAAACAAAGCTGCTCTCTGTTAAAAAGCACTCTTCTCTGAGTGCGCACACTCACACACACACACACACAAACACACATTTCCTACTTTCTCTATTGGACCTGATTAGAGTGACAGGGGCACTTCCCATTGGCTGTGAGAGTGGCCCTCTCCTTCCCAGGGCAGCCAATTTCCCCTACTCCAGAGCTGATAGGAAACTTTGATTGTCCACTGAGCTCAGAAGAGACAAAGAGATTTTTCCTCTTGCAATCCACATATCAATCCATCACATCTCTACCTACAATCTCCCTGCCCATTTGCTCCCTCCTCCTCTTCTATACCATCTTCCCCTCTTGAATTTTCTTGCCTTGTTTCCATCAGCCTGTTCTTACTTTCTGCTGCAGGCTGCTGATTGTCAGTCCATTAAACTGGCACTGGCTGCTTTGATGGGCAGGAAGTTTCGCTTCATGTGGTGACATCTGCATCCTGTGACACAATCCTCCCTTGCATGCATGATCTACTGTCCTGGCTCACCACTGTCCTTTAATAGCTTTCCAATACACAAACGCACAAGCGGACGCTACCTGGAACATTTACATATTGGTAAATACTTATGGTAGGTATGACTGAAGAAGAGGGGGCAGCGAGTATAAGCGAGGCGTCTAAACATATGGAGAGAGCCAACAGGAAACATCTCCCTCTCTCTCTGCGCCCAAAGCTGGCCCTGCCTGAAAACACACTTCCTGTCAGAGCTCCTCCAGCTTCCTGCCCAGCCACCGGGAATCCCAGCTGGAACATTCAGCTGCGCTTTAGTGCCCTCCTCCTATTAACCTGCCTGGTTATTAGAATTTCTACATTATCACACACATTTACGCATAACCTATAGAATCACAAATGCACATACACACATCAGACTGCTACTGCGCGCTTTCAACGCCAGGGGTCGCTACATAACAGTGGATCTTCCAGTCCAGCAACGTTTCTATCCTGCAAACTCTCCGCCTCAGTCTTGGGCTCCTCTGTCTCCTCAGATGGCTCTCATTTTTATTACTAGTTTGTGAACACAGCAAAATGCGCACTGTTATTAGTCTAATGACATTAGATGAAATGGCACGTGCATGTTTATGAATGTGCCTTCACGCAAGGGGGCATATGTGGTGGAAAAAAACGCAGGTTTGGTGACTTTGTGTATGACCTTTTCGGAAAGAGAGCTAATCCCGAGCTATAATAGACTCCGGGACCGATATGGAAAACTGCTGCACCGTTATCTTGGTTGTCTAGGAGACCATCAGAGCACCGGGGCCGGTGGAGATGCCACGGTATTAAAAGGGGAGTGCGTGCTTGTGTGTCTCTGTATGTGTGTATTGGAAAATGTTTTCTTTTTCTGTCGTAAGTGTCACTCATAAATACTGCATTATATGTCATGCTCAATTATATACGTGTTTTTTTTCCTTCTACGTTTGACCTACAGCATAATTTCCCAGCATGTTGAAATTATGAAGTCCATTTCAGAACACATAGGAAAAGGTCAGGTGTGAAAAGTGAATGAGGGCGCACACTCGTTTCATTATTCGTTAAATTAAACTGCACTCGCCTGACATCAATTATAAAATTTAGTAGGTCTTATAATAAAAAATCATAAAAACTGATCGCAGATATAAACCAAATGGCCCTAAAGCTGAGTTTGAATGATAAACCAGGCCTAATGTGAGGCCTGTGTGTTGCTGTGCAGAGGAGCAGGCCTGATGACCAGAAACAAGCAAATCACTGCAAACCAGGCCTGCCCTGTGCTGAAACGGAACTAAATTATTATTTGTTTTATTTGGAGGAAATCATATCTACAACGATAGGTGGAGTTGGAATTGGAAACCGGGGTAAACGCTGGAGGTAACTAAGAACTATTAAAACCAGCTTTCAAAATGCGTATCTTAATCAAGTTAGATGCGTTTCAGTATTGTCTCAAATAAATCTAAATGTTATTTTTCTATGGTTGTAATGCATTTTCAAAAGGCGTCTAAGTGAAAAAAATGACTAGTCTATCTCCATCCAAAGCACTAGATGGGACTAATCAGACAGATAAGCATCATATCACAGTGATGTATGTTTAATATAGCTTGTATTGATATGTAAAGTGTGTGTACCAATGGTCTGGCCAATAAACTCCCCCTAATGCCAAATAGAGCCTATATTGGCTGTGCGGCTGCAACGCGTAAAACGTGTAAATATTTCTCATTCCCTGCGTCTATCTGTCTCTATCAACCTGCGGGATCTCCCCCCCACAAATGATGCATTAGATGCATTGAATGTATTTGTTGTGCAAGTTTGAAAAGGCGGCGATAATCTGGGAGTGAGAGATAAGGAACACCAATTTATTCAGCAGCACTTTGGACCCCGCTTCCAGCCTCGGTCGGTGCTGACACCCCCAGCAGTTTGCTGATAACGATTAGGCCATTTATTATCTTCACAGAGAACAAAGATTGCGTAGTGCCGATGAAATATTACCCCTGGTAATAATCAGAAGGAGAAGGGCCTTGGCATCTAATGCAGTGTGCATATAATATCGTGCCTGACGAAAATCATGCACACACACACAAACACACACACACACACACACACACGAACACACACACACACACACACACACACACACACACAGTCTCGTGCAGAACATGCAGAAAATTGATTAACAAAACAACTGCAAGTAGGCACAAATATACTGCTCGGATTTGATTTATCGATTGAGTCAAGTGGTAAAATAATAATAATAATAATAATAATAATAATAATAATAATAATAATAATAATAACAATAATAATGACAGACACCTTTATCTGATCTACTTCTAAGTAGCAACGCTATATTGTCATTACCTTCAGACAGATTAAAAACTATTTCATAAAAGATATAGGCTCCAATATTCTCTTGGGAAAAAATGTAAATATTAAACTAAATCCAAATAATCCGTATTTCCCCAAATATTCACCCTTTATTTATGTTCTGTTATTTAATTTCACAATCGCCTACAACACAAAGTAATAAACAATTTTTACAAAAGCCGGATTTCTAGGCCTCTAATAACTTTTTCTCCACATAAGTCAAACCGTTTTGTGACAGATAAAGTGCTCAAAGAAGATAAAGAACAATTTTATTTTCATGAGTGCCAACTTGCCAATATTTTCAGTTTTACGTTTACTTTCCTCCTCGTTAAAATAAATGCAATTAATTCAGTCGTTTCTTTTCTTTTCTTTCTCTCTTTTCTTTGCTTTCTGCTCTTTATGTGAGCGGGTGCACTCTGGGGAGCACGAGCCCCGAGTTGCAGAGGTCCTCGCGCTTGCACCTGCCCGGCTCAAGCGCCGCGCACGAGCTCAGGTCGCGTGCAGGAGATTTTAGGGGCTTTGCATGTTTTACAAAGTTGTTGTTGCTGCGTGAGGATAAAAAGCACAAAAAAAAGAAAAGGAGGAGGGAGGACCCGTATGAAGGAAAGCATATTTTCCTTCTTCTTTAACACATTTAAGGCAGTGGGCGGAGAAGAACCAGGGGGTTAGAGTCACGCAGGAAAATCTCAGTAAGTCAATTAGTTTGGAAAGTGACAGATTCGACGTAAAAAAAAAAAAAATGGTGTTAAAAAAAAAAAATACAGAGTGCATCACCTTGATATGAGGAACTGGACAAACACACAGGTGAGCTCCTATTTGTCATTAAAGCTGCTGCTACATCCACTCATATCCACTGAAACACTTATTTCCCTGCATAATAGAGTGAAAATATGCTCCTCATGACACCACCATTTAACAGTGCATTAAATAATAAGCAGCACCAAGAAACATCAGAATACTCCATAGCAGTGTATCATAAGGTGAATGGGGTTTTTGCACATGAGAGACACTGACTTTAATAGAAGATAAACAGCAGTGATCACCTCTTGGGAGCAGGTACAGGCTATTACTGCCAGTCTGTGTCTATAGCCGGGACCCGGAAGACAAGCTGACGTGCCATTACGTTGCTATGTGGCTGCAGCCTCTCATACAGCCACAGAAGTTTTTTGCTCATATTCAGAGAGGTTTGGATAGAGCGAGAGAGGAGGGAGAGCCTGGGCGCAGACCCACGCACATGCACACAAACACACAGCTCTGCGCGGCGTGATAAGACACACAACAGCCCCTGGAAGACACCGGCTGATCACTTCAGTCTCGACAGCATCTTTAAAAAAAAACAAAACAAAACAAAACAAAAAACCCTGCCCGTCAGGACTCGTTGACACAATCGTCGTTTGTTTTTGCTTTTTTTTTTTTGTCTTTGCATTTTTTGTGGAGACGCGCCGAAGAGATGCGGTGAATCGGATGGAGACACTCTTTCTGGTTTGACTCTAGAAAGGCAGCAAGTCTGCATACACAACCACAAGAAACAAAACAGGTAAGAAAATGAAAGGTATATATTTAAGACGCTGTTATATTTCTGAATGATTACGTATGCTTTAATATTAAGGTTTAATAAATAGAAAAACAGAGTATGTGTTCATGATCGTTGTTTTGTTGTTGTAAAAACAGGTTTATTTTTCCCTGTATTGTTCGTCTTAATTGTTTTTATGTTGGTGTTTTATTTATGTGGATATTTCCATCTATGTGAACGGAGAATGATCAAACATTTAAGTGCAAACCGCTGTAAAATCGGGTATACGGCACACGGTTTATGAAATTGCTGTAAATTATAATGTGTGAATAGTTGAATAGTTCTAAAACATAATGCAGTAAGCTACTTTTATTATTGAATCCGCTATTGTTATTCATCTGCTTATCCGTTTATCCTTTCCGAACAGCACATATACATTTTTCTAATTGAACGAACAATGAAAATATGTTCACGTTTGTTCTAAAATGTGATGCTTTAACCAATAATAATATTGTAGCAAACAAATGTGAATTATTTCTCCAAAAAATATCGGATTCTTCACAGCTTTCACGTAAGTACAATCCAATCATCAGTTATAATACAGATTACTTTGTGTTGCCGTGGGCAAGGTGCTCTATTCCTGGAGTAAAAAAAAAAAGCCTCGATCACGAAATGGATTAGTGTATCATCAGCATGATATTAGTGACGACAAAGTATTCAATTGACACGCTTTAAAATGCATAATGACTTGAGCAATCCTCTTTCATCAGCAGAAAGAGCAATCACATCAGTACAATGGTGGAGCAGAGACAGGGGCGAGCTGGGGTCTCTACAGGCATGCAGGAGCTGGAGTGAATACATTTCACCTTTTTCTACCTACCTCTCTGTGTCTTACCTGTTCTTCTGGCTGATTTGAATGCTTTCGTGCAGTGTGTGTGCATACAGCAAATTAACAGACAGCTACAGATTTGTGGATTAAAGCAATTAGTTTACACAGAAGTCCAGAAAAGGTGTTTTTCATGAATGAAATGCTTCAGGGATGAATTAACCAGAAAAAGATTAACTGCTTCTTTATGGTTTTCTAACACATGTGGTAATAAGTTGTTGCATTATCTCTGAAACTGCTTAGTTGGAAGACCATTACAGGCTTGTGCTACAGAAAGGAAACTTCACAAATTGCCTGTAACAGAATAGAAGCTTTGGCTCTACAAACCTGTTTTTTTGCCACTATTCTTTTTGTTACATGTGCAGTTCTTGTTTAATGTCTAACTCCATTCCAAAATGTTATTACTCTGAGCTCAAAATGCTTAAATGAGAATCAGTGCTGCACTCACAGCAGCATCCAGGCCCCTCTCTCAGCCACTATATGGTCTTGTGTCTGGGTGCTTGTGTCTATAAAGGCCCCCAGTGTCCTGGCTCGATCTAATTAGCCGTGAGTAAAGGGGACAATAATGCTTCAGCTGGTTTGTGTCATTCTCTTCTTTCTGGCTCTGCTTATCTTCACAAGCCCCACTGTGGCTCTTCACACTCCCTACAAACACACATAGGCTGTATATACACGCACACACAGGCAAACACACACACAGTCACACACCTCCACTCTGGATAATGATGGATGACCGTGCCCAATGGGAACAAACAGGTAGATAAAGCCAATCCCATTTAATAACAGCATGGATCGGAATGATAATCTTGTTGTTCATTAGCCACTGTGGCTCCACAGCGATACAGTTGTTGCTCACAGTTCTCACCCAGCTCAGAAGGTGTTGCAAGAGGGATAGTGTTCTCCAGTTTAGGATAGCATCCTTGTGTGAAACAATACTGCTGTGTCCTTGAGAAAGGCAGAGGGAAGGCTACATCACTCCCCCACCCTCTCCCCTAACCCTCCGTCACCCTCTCGCATCTTTTGTTCCAGCACAGATACAAATGGGATTAATGAAGGTATAAATTACAGAGGGCTAAATCCTGCTGAGTAATCCATTTGGCAAACATGCAAACAACAATGAGCATGCTGCAGCAGCAGCTAGCCTGAGCCTGACCCACTCTTCGAGGCCTGGTGGTTAGCACAGCCAGAACACATCACATGCAGACAGACCACTGACTGCTGCAGGCTAGTGACATGTTGAGGAAAAAAAATATCCTTTCACTGCTATACTCACAATCACTGATCACCCATTGAAGCTCAGCATAGGCAGGAAATTTGCCCCCCACCCCCCACACCATATGTAGAAAACCCAGACTTGAAAGATGAAACATGAAAGCAGTTGAACCTTAATTTGGAAAAACACAGTCAAAAAGACAACAATACCTTAAAGTACACAGAATTCCCTAAAACCTTACTGCATTAGATTGCTTAAATTTCATGTTTACTTTACATAAAGACATTTCCACCATAAACTGACACAGAAAATGGAGAATTTGATACATAAAAAGCACCACCATACAAGAAACTCAGCACTTGACGCACTAAAATACACATCATGTTCAAGTAAAAACTATGCTCAGGAAACTTGGGAATGTGTGACAACAATTAGTCTATTTTCATTGTTTATATTATCTGTTATTGACTTGATGCACATATTGTGCATCATAAATGAGGATGAATGTCTCATATGATGCCATTTCACCTGCAGCTTTTTCCCCCCTTTCACAATGGAATGCTAGTTATTCAGGTATCCAGCCCTCTGCTGCCCCACATGCACTAATTTGTTGACTTTAGGAGTTGACAAGCTCAAAGGCTGAGCTCATCAACTCAGTACCCCTTTGGCAAAAAGCCGGTGATTTAATGACTGATGACTGACACGCACTCACACACACTTTCGTTGCATTTTACAGCATCAGATCAGAGCTTCGTGGTCGCATTAATGGTAGCAGAGTTATGACTTTTTTGTCCAGGTACCGGAGATTTGACGCCTGACGTCCACTCCAAAACCTCCACGTGAGTCTTGTGACGTCAGGCCCCGGCGTCGGCGTGGCGGAGAGTCCGGGCTCCGACCAACCTCCAATTATTCCCCGTCAATCACACACGAACGCTCAAGCGCCAAGGCTCTGCATGTAATCTTTTACGCACAAGCATTTACGCGCAAGGGCTAATCATTTTATGCAAAAACTATCACGAAGTATATTCAATTCTAATGTAAAACAATAGAAAACACATTTTACTTGCAGTCCTAATTTCTTTCACATTTACAAATTATTTTTTGCATCATTACAATGAAAAATTCCCAACAGACTACATCAACAATTTATTGTATTTATATTTTTGTCCTGTAACGTCTCCAGATTCACAAGACACATTTGGCAGCTTGGCAACTAAATCACATGGCAAAAAACAACATTTCACATGATGCCTAAAATAAATAATAAATAGTCTAACTGCGTCTACTGGAGCTTCAATGGTAGACGTGATTGGTATTGTTTTTTAAACGTAAACAGGTACTGATCACCAACTGGTTTGGAGGCCTGGTGCCCATCCCTGTTGCCATCAAGTAAGAAAGAGGCGCCATTAGTATGCAAACTTTGTTTGATTGCGTTGTCCCCGAGACAAAACCAGTGTTTTCACAAGAGGAATGTTGTGCTACTAATTAAAGACAATCAGGCGCTGCCAACAATGGGGCCAATTTGGGGGTCATAAATCGACTCCTCCTCTGTTGGTTTTAGAACTGCTGAAAATGCTGTTTATTTACATAACAGCAGTCTGCGAAAAACAACACTTACAGTTATTGTTGTAAATGCAATCAGCAAATTTGATTAAAGGACCCACTTTGCAAGTAAGTGTGAAAATGGAAGACCACTCAAAAAAAATCTCATAATTTAAAGAGTATTCTGCAGAGGATTTTAGAAAGGTGAGGACTTTCAACTATTGCTCTTTCAAAATCCAAATTAAAGTCTAATAAACTCACATATTGAAAAAATGAATTTCCCTGCACGTTAAACGTCTGTCCTTATGTCTACAACCGCCGCTAAAAAGCAGATTTATCAGCGTCCGACTGCTCATTCAGTGTGAGCTTCATGAGAGAGAAAGACCCCCGAGAAATTACACTGCTGATTGATAAGTCTTTTAGTTTTTCGGTGCAGAAAAATGGAAATTGAAAGAAGGAGAACGGGGATGCAGCGAGCCAATTGTGGCAGGGTTGACCTGATTGGCTTAGACCGAGGCCCCGCCCCATTGGGCTTGATATGGGAATTTACTGGCGCCAGCCGCATCAGTCTGCGCCACATCTCATTAATGAGCCCGAACACTGCATGGATCAGGAGGTTTACACATCCAAGCTGTATTTGCCGTCAGCTGATCGAAACTGCAACAGGTATCCAAAGGAAACATGCCTTCTTCTTTTTTCTGTATGCGGACACGGGATGCGTTACTCACACAGCTGTTCCACACAGTTCGCTTTCCTGTGATTAGGAACGCAAATTGTCCAAAGTTTATTTATGCGTCAGTTTAAATGAAGTGTCAACGATGCGTCTCCCTTGAAAAAAAGAGTCGATGAAGCTGGCACGGTGTGTGTAAATTCATATTTTGTTTTCGTGTCATTGCAGGTATCAGTGAAGAGAAAAGGGAGCTCGAGTTACTTAAAGGATTCTATTTGTGAAGTTAAAACACACACTGAGACTTTCGCAGCCCAGGAACTATACATTGCGCGGACGAATTATCTTCCATTTGGAGGCGAAAGAGCAAAAGTAATCCACATTCAGAGAAAAGGGGAGCTCAGCCATGGAAGTCGCAGCGGCTGATCAGTCTCGGTGGATGGCGCACCATCACGCAGTGCTGAACGGCCAGCACCCGGACTCTCACCACCACAGTCTGAGCCACAACTACATGGAGCCCATGGCGCCTTTACTGCCCCAGGACGAAGTTGACATGTTTCTGAACCACTTGGACTCTCAAGGGAACCCCTACTACACCAACTCCCGGGCAAGGGTCACATATAGCCAAGCACACGGTAAGATGCGCTTAAGTTTATACTTTGACACTTTGAGAGGATGTCCAGCCATGATTAGAACACCTTTAAACTTTTGGTTTACATGTTATGATATGGCATTATTTAAGTATATATACAGTCCATTTACAACTAAAATCTGTGGAGTGAACAAATATGGATGGGACGGTTTGTATTTGTGCATGGATTAAATGTAGTTATTACGCACACAACAAAAATATGTACCTGCTTAACAATTCGTGCAATGTGCAGTATTAAAAAAGTCCCCTTTGTCATTTTGGAGCCAAGTCATAAACATAAAAGGAATTTCTAGCAAATGACAGCAAGAGGAAAGGGAAGTATGTCATTTAACCCCTCTCTGTTGGGGCAGGGGTTTCTGGAGAGAGAGAGAGAGGGAGAGAGAGGCACTTCCCGGATATAAAATAAAAACCGCAAAATTACTAATAACAATCTTTAGACCGAGTGCTGCAGCCGAATATATTGCCCTGGTCTGAGGCTACTTTTGTGCGTGTTTTTGCGGCTGATAGGCCTTTATATTTTTCTGTATTCCACTGGCTAACATGTGAGGCTACATGGAGGCCTATGGAAAATAGTGAGGACAAACGAATGAGTTTAAATCGGTTACTTTAATAATATTTGATCACCATTAGAACTGGAAAACTAAATGTCGGACTTAAATAATTCTGCGCATTTAAAAGGTGAGATACGTTTTGTATTTACACAGACTGATGTCAACATTTCTGTGTTGAATGAGGCTTTCAACCAAAATTAGTATTAAACTGATTATTTTGGATTACAGCTCGCCTCACTGGGAACCAGGTTTGCCGACCCCATCTCATTCACAGCCCCGGTATTCCCTGGCTGGACCCGGGGAAAGCAGCCCTGTCCGCTGCCCACCACCATAACGCATGGGCGGTCAGCCACTTCAGCAAACCCGGCCTACACCCCACCGGCTCCGGCTACCCCTGCAGCAGCAGCACCGGCACGGCCCCGGTGTCGTCCCTCACTCCGGCGTCCCACTCCAGCCCGCACCTTTATAGTTTCCCCCCTACCCCACCGAAGGACGTGTCTCCGGACCCCGGGCCTACCTCCCCGACCTCCACCTCGACTAGGATGGACGAGAAGGATTCGATCAAGTACCAGGTGCCGCTGGCGGACGGTATGAAAATGGAGAGCTGTAGCCCGTTGCGCAGCGGCCTGGCCTCGATGAACAGCCAGGGCCCGGCCACGCACCACCCCATCCCGACCTACCCAGCATACCCTCTGCCCACACCCCACGATTACAGCGGCAGTCTGTTCCACCACGGAGGCCTACTCGGCGGATCCTCCTCCAGCTTTACGCCCAAATGCAAAAGCAAAGCCAGGTCGAGCTCAGGTGAGTCTCAAGAGTTTCTGTTCCTTCTGTTGACAAACTAAACTGATAAGGCCTGATTAAATGTTTATTAAATGGTTCATTCAGCTGAATAGTGGCGCAATCCATGCTAAATACACACGTTTATCTCAATGTAATAAGAAACAAGTAAGTAACAAGAATTATCACACACTAATCCTATAATTTAGAGGAAAATATATGAACGTTGTTGTGTAAATTTTAACATTTTGTTTTTTTATTTTCTAAATTATTTTACATGGTCTCTTTCCCGCACTTCTTCAATTCCTAACGCAGATGTCGTTTCTTCTGGTTTTAAACTGGACTTGTTGCATTAGAGGAAAACTTGAAAAAAAAATTCTGATAATTTCCATATGGAGCAGTTGTTCTCCCTCCAAAACTGTCCTAACAAGTCTTATCTTTGTCCCATCACACTTAAAAGGTTTCACTTTAAAATCGAGCAGACTAATCATAGTCAGCAATTACTGATCGTCTCGGATCATTGTGAGGATGATTAAAAGTTTCTGGGGAGGAAAATGAATAAAATCTATGAAAACCGATTATTTAATTTTTTCACTAAAAAGTAAAGGGAGAGATTAGGGTTTTGATTGTTAAAGATAAACACTACAACCTAAGGGAAAAACATTTGTGCGTATATTTTACAGTGACGCACAGTTTTGTTTTGGGACTCCCTGTTCTCTTCTTCTTCTTCGTGCTACGAGCTTGTTTTCTTTTAAATATGGCCTTTATTGCGCGTAAAAATGAAGGAGTCACGACGACCTGGCTCCTGCCATATCCTGTATACCTCCAAGTGAACAAATCACGACCTCCACCCCGCCCACCGCAATCCCCAGTACTAACAAAGCACAGGCGACAGAGCCCTGCTGTTTGTGTTTTTAAGCATGGCCTTGGCCCATTGCACTGACATGACGTGAAGGCAGCCCAGTCCACAGCAGATCTGCTCCTCTTACTCCTCCAAAGCATATTTAATAACACTATAAGATAATCTCTATGTTTGAAGACTGGAGTAATCCTGATTAAAAATGCTCATAATTGGTTTTCCTTTTACTCCAGTGAAATTGTTTATAATGAACCGCAGACTACTTATGTGACTGTCTGGGTAAGCACCTGATTCAATATACTGTGTGTTGGAGTACTATTTAGTCGAGTACTTTTCGCTGACATTAATGTGCAGACATTTGAAAAACAACTGGTAATGGCTCTGTAATTTCCCTACATTGTTCCAGCTGTTGTACTTTGAATTCATGGACAAAAAAGTAACAACAACAGCCAGACTAGACTGTTAACAAGCTGCTCCAAATGTACCAGAGTGATTATAAATATTGTCGTCCATTGTCCCGGTGTGTTTTAACACACCTGGGGAATGCTCACTGCCTGATAATGTGGCTGAATGTGAGTTGTAGCAAAGAAATGCTATACTGTGACATTTAAAAGAAGCTGGCCAGGCTGCAGCCGAATCAGTAACACAAACATATCAGCTACGGCATTAAAACGCCTCTTATCTATCAAAGCCGATGTCCAGTGCCAGTAATGGTGATTGATTGTTGTACAAAATGCCACAATGACATTTCAGCTGTCAGCACATATACCTTACAGTACTGTGGCTTCCTGTTAAACTAGCCTCTAACAGAACCCCTCCTCCTCTCTACTCTACCTTTACAGCTGAGGCTTTCATCTTCCTATTTTGTCTTATTTCAACACGGAACATTGCAAAAGCTTTTACACTTCAGTCATAGTTGATGAATATTTAAAGTGTAAATGACCTCGCTTTATTGTGGTTGCTGGACTTGTGAAATACTTAAGAAGAAGGGAAGGGAGGTACAAAAAAAAAAGCGCCGAGATGCATTTCAAAAGGAACATAGCTTCTGCTCAGGTCAGATTCCATTGTAGAGCAAGGGTGGGACTTTGGGTGTCGCTGGCATTATAACAGGAATAATGAGATGATGCTCTGGGGAGAGATGGATACTTGAATTAAATGAATCGGTCGGTTTAGCAACAGGCTGTTTGAAGTCAGTCAAACCTGCATGGGAGAGGATAACAAGTAAGAATAACAACAAAAGCAGGTTTTATTAGCATGAGGGTGCACATGGAGTCTGTTTTAGGTCAGGAAATAATAAAAACTAGTAAAATATTGCTGCTTGATGATCATTCCAACAGTTTTAGAAGAACAGCTGGCTGTTTATCAAAGGCTGCAACACTGTCCGGCACATTTAATACCACCACCACACACTTATGTTTCCTCTCATGGGTGCCCACTGAGTTGATGAATAATGCAGTCCTAATTTGATGGTGTGTCTCATTCTTTGTTGGGCACCTCTGGACATGTTTTGGCTGTCTCTGGCCTGCCTACTCTGGATCGGTTTACATAGAGGTGTCTGTGTCCATGACTGCCATGCACACTTGGTGCACCTGCACTGTGGACACTGTCACCACACGGATCGCCATAAGACAGATTTTGACTTCATATTACAGGCCAACCCAGGGCGTTCATCATCATGGTTGCCTGGTTGCATTAGACAGCTGTTGTATACATTGCTTGTGGCTGATGGTGAATTTTTTAATTATATAAAATTTCTTCTTGTCTCCCTCTCTTGAATTATATGCAGAGGGCCGTGAATGTGTAAACTGCGGCGCCACCTCCACCCCTCTGTGGCGACGGGATGGTACCGGCCACTACCTGTGCAACGCCTGTGGACTGTACCATAAGATGAACGGCCAGAACAGACCACTTATAAAGCCCAAACGTAGACTGGTGAGTCCTGCTTCTCTCCTTCTCTTAACACTTCACTCTGAGAGAAGGCACCCAAATATGAGCACAAAGCAGATGCCGGCAGCACAATTCCAGGAAAGTTATATTTTCCCTATGATCTTCCTGGAATTGTTTGTCCCTCTCACCCCCCAATGATCCGCCTTCATGGCCTGTTACAATACTGCTACTATTGCCATTGTTCCTGCTATCATTATTGCTGGTACTTCTGATACTGTTACTGATACCAATGCCCATGCTGCTTTAGTTAACACCATGGTCGAGTAAATGAGAAGCAGCATGGACACAGAACATTCCTGTTGGTGCAGGGCAACAAAAACTCCACAATGTGACCATGTATTTTTCGCCTCTAAAAAAAGATAAAATCATGTGGATGGGGTCATTATTCATCTTTATTAGCGTTAATATTTTTATGGGTGAATCCTTTTTCGGGAACTTGTAAATAGTTTGTGGTTTTCTTATTTTTACTTAAGTACTGCAGTGAAAAGAAACACTGGACATTTTCACTTAAACCACGGACATAAAATTATTTTGTGGCCTGCAAATGACATTTTGTCCTGTTATTTGGTTTAATTTAAAAAATAAACGAGCCGGTCACAAATAAAGATGCTGCTGATAGAGGACACACTAAAAAGAGGGATTGTTAATGCTGAAGTTAAATGATAAAAAGTTACTTTAATCTCTTCAGTTTATTAATACAAGGTCTTGGCTTTTTAATTTTCCCAGGCTAATTATGATGAAGGAGGCTACAGTCCAGGTCTAATGGTCTTCATTAACATAAGCTGATAATTACACTTGCCAAAAAAATTGACTTGTATCACACAAGAGGCAATGATATTACTAATATGAAATATGTAGGTTAAAAAAAAACTTTTAGGTTTTGTTCCTCGTCGTTCCTCCTCCATTACATTTTCCACTGGCTCGGCCATGTGGCTACAGCGTTTGCATTTTCAGCTCAAGTGTTTTTCAGAGTTGTGTTCAAAGGGGCATCCAGTTGTTTCCTATCCGGATATCTGCCCGACCCAGATAAGGAAGTCAGACTCCCGGCTGTTTCCGCCTTCAACCAGCGCGCTGCATTCTCTATGGCCAGACTGACATATACTGTAAAGAGATTATCACAACACTGGAGGAGCCGCTTGTGTGTGAAGGGGACAGACTGCGAGGGGCGGGGATTGGAAAATAAATGGATTTATGTTCTTCACTTGTTTGTCATTCTCGGTGCGCAGCGGCTCCAAACGCAGCGGCTCTTTTCGTGCGCCACAGGCCCACGAAAGGGTTTGCATGTTGTTATTCCGCTTTAAAATGGCCGTGTTTTTTTGCTCTCTAGGTCAACAGCAGGGTCCATCTGAAATTAATTAAAAGAAAAACCTGGATGTTGCAAAACAAAGAGCCGCGGGGTTCTTGCATGTAAAACTAATGTTTCTTATTATGTGTGAAGAATTGATCCGTAATGGACGCAGGAGCACATTGCCAGGCAGGACACCGGGTCTTACACGACTTGAAGCCTCGTTTCCGTGGATCAGAATAAACAGGACGTTTACACAAGGACTGCATTATGACCTGTTAATACCAGCATACTTAGATTATCATATTCATTATATATGATAATTTTTTGGCAGGCGCGCACAGAGACAGGCCATCCAATGTCCCCATATCTTCCTGCACAAATTAGAAAATTTGATCAGGCTTGTAGCGGACTTGATAGACTACATAGCCTACAACTGATTTAATAGAGAAGTGAAGTAATTTTTCCAGTCAGAGTGTCGCTGCTTGTGATGCTTTTCTGCACGTGGTTCTGCGGTCAAAGTTGAAGCCACAAAAAAATTTTTATTCAAAACATTTTTTCCCTCTTATGTTCTCATCCTGGGCTTAAATACATAACTTTTGATGAGTAAAATGATAAAGTATAAGTTTGCTATATGTGTCTAAATATCCGCGGTATTCCCGGTGTTTTGTCCGCACTGACCTTTTATTCATGGGGTGTTTTTCTCTGTTTCCTCCAGTCCGCTGCTAGACGCGCAGGCACCTGCTGTGCAAATTGCCAGACCACAACCACCACCCTCTGGAGGCGCAACGGGAACGGGGACCCGGTGTGTAATGCCTGCGGGCTTTACTTTAAACTTCACAATGTAAGTATCCATAAAGTGTTGTGTGTGCTATGGGTGCAAAAGGGTGAGGGGGTGTGTGTGGGGGGGTCTGGTCGTTAAATGGTCAAGTGGGCGGACAGCTTCTATCGATTTAGGAGCAGAAAACCTGTGAGAGTGCGGCGGCAAAGCCTGCTCACCCTGTCAGGCAGAACCCACCGGTCGTCTTTTTATTAATCCATCGTTGTTTCAATGGGGGCGTTACTCCCCGGAGAGGCTGCAGGGTGGGACTGTCATTCAGTGTAACGGCGTCGGTTACACTGATGAGGATTTGTCTGAGGCTGGTCCTTTCAGCTCCAGCCAGGCCCTCATCCTCATGTATTCATATTGACTGCTCTGTTCGGTTTGAAATTAGACAAAGGCAAAACACCGCCCCAGCCCTGCCTTATAATAGAGCTATATATGCAAAACAGCTGCTCATTATTTATAGCATTTATTTCACACTGGTCTGAACCATAATATGTGGCTACCATGAAAGAAATGCATTAAATCTGATTTGCAAAGATGTGCAATGCAATATGTAATATATGTTTCTGTAGATGTTTTAACTGAACTGGAAAATGAGTTAATGTAACTTAAACAATGCAACATTCACACTGCCACTGCAGCTTTTGTCTGGTTTGCTTTGAGCTAATGTGCTGCTCTCCACAGGTCAACAGACCCCTGACCATGAAGAAAGAAGGAATCCAGACACGCAACCGCAAGATGTCCAGCAAGTCCAAGAGGAACAAACGAGCTGGGGATGGCTTCGATGAGCTATCCAAGTGCATGCAGGACAAGGCCTCTCCCTTCGGTGCTGCTCCTGGCCTCACTAGCCACATGACCCACATGGGTCACCTGCCCCCCTTCAGCCACTCGGGACACATGCTGCCTACTCCCACGCCCATTCACCCTTCATTCGGTCACCCCCACCACTCCAATCGCTCGCCAGTCTGGGCCGAGCCACACTGAGGCCCTTCAGACCCAGTACGCCTCCGCCTGTAGGAGCCACCACATCGCCATTAACACTACATGGCCTCTACATCACGTAGAAAGCTGAGCAGACTTCTTGCGTCATGTACAGTGGTTGGAGGGGAGGGACTTTCGGTTGGACTGAATGACTGAAGGTCACGTCATGCCTGACCTCACTGCAGAGAGCAGGACTTTATTGGACTCTGAAGAGCTAATGTGGCGAGGGGTTTCTAAACCCCCAAGTGACTGAGACTTGCAGGACCAGAGTGAATGGAGACGCTTGTCACTCTTTTTGCTTATTTTTACTAAGTCACTTTGGTACACACCTCTCCTTGACCCTGTAAAAGGAGACTTACGAGAGGTCTTTAAAAGAACCATTGTTTTCACCTCACGACCATCTCATTATAGACTCAGATACATACATCCTGCCCATCCCCCGGTTGCTGTCTGTCTTTGCAGAGGACAGACACTCTTTGGCACTGAACGTCTTAAGACTGGCTGATTTCAGGCGGCTGCAGCATCCGTTCGCTTCTGTTACACACCAGTCAGACTACAGTACCCATAAACCAGTGCTCTCCTCATATGCTGGATTGTACACCACCACAGCGCTCACCTGTTTTTAATAACGGACATTTATGGAAAAAAGACACAGTAAATAGAGTGTTTATAAATGCTTAATTGCTATTATTGTTGTTATATTTGATGTTATAATTATTGCTACAATAATTTATTTTCACTGTTTAAGCTTTTGTCAAAGACACATAGAAACTGTTATGATTTTATTTTCATGGTTATTATGTAAAGAAAAACACTGACCTATCTTAGACGAAAAGTCCCTGAGCTGTACGTTTTTATCATTTTTCCATCTCACAAAAGTAAAGGAAATAAAGTTTAATACTGAAGTAAAATCTGTCACTGCCTGCTAACTTTGCCCTTTATTTCTTGAACACACACTGCATGGAGTGTTAGTCCAGACTTTCGTTTAATGAAGAGTTGTTCATTATTAAAATCATAAGTGATATCAGATGTATCAAGGGAAGCTCTGTGATCCCTTAAGCGTGGTAATGCTTTGGTCAGGCTCCTCCTCTATCTGTGATGGTGTGTTCTTAAGAGAAGGCCTCTTTGTGGAGCTAAGGCCCGAGGCTGGACCATTGTACCCAGACAGCAGGCTCCAGTGAAGGGCTCCGGAGTCACACACAGTCATACATATGCACATACCCACATGCTCTCATAAACTCAGAAAAAAACAAACCTTAATTCACACTCTTATGAATTTATAAGATAATCCATTCAAGGACACTTTTCAGGTCTTTAGCCAGGACTAGTATTATGACAAAAAAATAACTTTTTTGTGTGTTGTGGACAAATTACAATTTCAATGTTTTTTTTTTTCACATGAACTCAAGACAAAACTTGATTCAAAATGTTTTTGTTTTTTTTTTATTTATTTTTACTGAAAAAATATGCTGTGTATGTGCAAAATCAACGGCCACAATAGCAAAACCATTAGTTCCAAGTGTGTATTATATGTTGCAAAATAGACATTATTTTAAATAAAATAATGCCACTGACAGGCAACAATTAAAGAAACATATTCACAATAAATATATCACAATAAGCAAATTTTTGTTGCAGTGTCAAAGGTGTCTAGACGCTGATCATTTTCACAATTCTCATAAAGCAACAATATAATTAATTGAATTAATTTGATATGATGCCAAGGTTTAGCTCCACCAGAGAATTTCTTAATAAATTAATATGTGACAAATGCAGAGTCGTGTGTGTGTGCGTGTGCGTGTGCGTGTGTGGTTCAGTGGGAGTCATACGCTCCCTCAGTCTGCTGGAGTAGACCTTTCTCTTGGCCGTGGTGATTGGAGTGAGAGGAAGGACAGCAGGTCTTTAGTGGGAGAGAGAAGAGGAAGGAAAGGCAATCAGGCGACCTGAGCAAACACGTGGGGGTCTGCTCAGACCCTTCACACACAGATGTGCATGCAGCTGAGAGTGCCAGGAAGCAGGCGTTGACTCTGTTTCTCCCTCATCTTGTCTGCTTTTTCTTTCTCTTTCTCTTTGTTATGTTTGTCTTTTTTCATTCTTCTCATCTCCCTGGTCACTGATTTACTGTTTGTCTTTTATTCTCTTTTTACTCTCTCTCTTTATGTTGGTCACTCCTTCTCCCACTCCCATTTGGACGATTACAGTAAAATAAAAGGGGTTGTAGAAACAGAGCCAGCCACTAATGAGTCTGCTCGATTAGGGCCAATTTGAGGTCATCATCACTGAGTTCAGCATGCCCTCACACGCCCAGAGCACAAACCATCCAATTAAACGGTCCAAAGCTAAAAGTGGACTACTACCCCTCCCTCAGCCCTCATCCCTGCTCACATATGCTGGACTGCTGTAGAGGTCGATCTGTTGGGGTTTCTCAGTACAATTTGAAAATAATATTTATCCTGGGATTTATAAAAGGGCTGTTGTGTAGCAGGAGAGTCGTGTTGTGAGTTTTGTTTATTATGCTACATCATAGCACTCACAACACTAACTGGCTGCACGCACATACAGGACTGGAGGGCTGAATCCGAGTGTCTGTTTTCAGAGTGGGGGTGGGATCCCCCTGATCCACTTGCTGAACACCAGTGAAAATGTAATGCTCAACTGCCAATAAGCAGTCTAGCCATCTGTGTGTAGCGCAGTGCTGTGGGTGCTGGGCCGTGTACAGGCCACGGCTCCAGCGGGTTGTGTGCTGCAGCAGCCAGTGAGCTGCCTGGTTTGCCGGGTTTGGCCGGACTCCCGGAGCCTGAGAGGGGGAGACGGAGAGAGCCAGCACTCTTCAATGAGGCCCTCCAGAGGGAAGGAGCAGCCCTCCTAAAAATAATACAGCAGTCTGCCAGGCCAGCAACTCCCAAAGCAGCCCCTGTCTTGAATGTACACATTTATGTAGACACATGTATGTAGACATGAACATGCAGATATGGATGACGTGTGTGACAAAGCTTCTCATGCATGTGTTTGGAGGAAGCAGAGCGGCGTTTCTTCTCTTAGGCCTGAAAAGACTTTAGGTACAACGCGCATGACATGCACACTTGCTCCCGAAATGAATGCTTGGCGAAGTGTTTCAGTCATCGGCATGTGCCACCACTGCTTCATTTTCCCCTCGTTGAATTCATATAGTCTCTGTAATATGCGGCTTTTGTGTCTCAGCAGATGTTTCGGCACAAGGTTACTCAGCAACCCTCACTAGACTAGTCACTACACTAAACAAGACATCCCTTTCTAACTCACATCCTGAATTATGTGACACAAAAAGAGCCATGAAATACGATGTTACTTATCTTCACTATCAGAGCGGTGTTCCATAGAAGACATAAAGGGGAAAGATCTCTGACGAGTCGGTGGGGTGAACATGGTGGCCACCTAGATCAGAGCACGGAGAGGTTTACGACTTCAACCTGGAACTGGATGTTTCAACTCCTCCCGAAAATATCTCCTTTTCTTTCTCCCCTCCGCTCTTCCGTTTGTCCTCGCCATCCTCCCCCACTACGACCACCACCGCCGCTGCTCATTCCCTCTCTGAGCTCCATGTAACGCTCAGTCTCTTCATTTCCCCCCTCTCCATTCCCCTGTTACTCCCACTCTCTTCTTGTCTCCCACTCCCCCATTGTATTTGTTTTTCTATCAAATTGAATTAGCAGAATCAAAAGGTATCCCGACCATCCCCTCACAAAGTTGAGTTAGGGAGAGAGAGATGTTGAAGATGAAAGGAAGTGGAGTGCAGTTCAGATGCAGGTCTCTTCTTGTGTGTGTTGCAAAGAGGGGGGTTGACCTTTGCCTGGGCCTAACTAAAAAAGCATCCCTCCTTCCTCAGACCCTTAGAAGGATATTAGAGCTTCTAGACGGGACAGTATTTAGAGAATACAAACATGGAACTTTTATTTCTGCCATAAACTGACCCAAGAAATGTGTTTGTTAGTCAATGTTGCGCAAAAAGAGAACTTGGAGTGTTCAACAGTGATGAAGCATTAATTAAGCTCTTGACTGTTTGAACAGTTAGACTGGCTACTAAGTCATAGTGTGCGCTGCGAAAAGACCCACAAATGAACTTCCTCTTTTCACGGATCAAGAAAAATTCATAGAAATACCCCACTTAAAGTGCCTGACAGGAAAAAGGTGGGTGGATTCAGTAAAACACCTGGTGGACACTATTCATGGAAATCTCCTCAGACAAAATTTGACAGTTCTCAAATTAATCAACCATACCACGAAGAAGCTACATGATCTGCACAGCTTTGACGGTAAAAACTGTCACACTTAGAGAAGCAGAGCTGACAACAGATAATCACTGATGACCTCTACTGACAGGAAACCACCTCATCCTGACCTGCCAGATATCGCCCAAGATCTCTTCAAATGTCAGTATTTAGTCAGAAAATTCGAATGAGTTTTGATCTTGCGTCATTTCGTCTTTTCAATGACCCCAAGGTCCTCCGCACTTTTTTCTCCTCTTCAGGCTAAACACTGAAGAGCTGCTAGCTAGCTGCAGCTGCATACCAAGCTTGAGTGAGGACACAGCTTTTCAAAGCAGTGGGAAAAAAAGAAAAACAGGAAGTGAGAAGTTCAAACAGGAAATACTTATGTTGTGCTATTAAGACCAATTAAGACTACAGAAGTCTGACAGAGACGGTAAAAGGAGATTGATTATGAGGTACTGTATTTAAGTGTAACTCTCAGCAAGGTTTCATACATTAGGTTCCCATACATTCCCATCTATTTGAGCCACACGAATTGCTGCGCATGTTCGTCAAGAAATTGTCAAATACTTTTGGCAATCAATTATTTTTCCATGATGGAAAATTGCACACACAAAGTGCACAACAGAGATGAACATAAGGGTTCAACACATTTTTGGCAGCCCTATTGCTCAAATAAAGTGCTGTTACATGTGGCATGTGAGGTAGATACATATAATCTTACATTTCTTAGCAACAAATACATTCCATAAACATTTATAGATATGGAAATATTAGTGTTATACTTTAAGCTGACATGATACTTTCAGCATTAAGAGGAAATAGAATGAGGCTGTACTAACAAACAGAATTCTCAGAAATCAGGCTCAAGTGTAACTAATAATGTGCCGTCTATGTAATGTTTTCTGCCAAAAGAAATATTAACTTGATTTGGAATACCAGTTAGTTGTGACAGCATTATTAAACTCTTTCTGGTTAGATTTAGGCACTTGAAAAGTTGCCATTACTGGGTTTAGTACACAGAAACTCAGTGAAGATGTGATTAAAAAATGACGAACAATGTGTTTAGTAACATTTAAGCAATACTATCATCTTTTACAAAGCCTACATAAATGCTTTTGTTGCCATAGACCTAAAAATTTGCGGGATCTTGTCTCTGATGACATGATCCTTGATTTTGTATATTTGACATCAACCCAGTCACCTCCTACCTAATGAGGAAAACCAGAAAGGGGAAGCAATGAATTGTTGACAAATTGAAATTATACAGTACATACCCTCAGTTAAAAAAAAAACACAATGGTAACATTTCATTCTGGTGTTTTTAGGCTTACTGAGGATGAAGGGTTTACATCCACTGTGTTGTAACTGACATATTTTTTAATTTAACAGGTAGTATGCTAAGAAATAGTTAATTTATTCATGCTTCATTTATTCAGGAAATGCCCATTGAGATACAGGATACAAGATCTCCTCTTCCATAGAGTCCTCGTCAAAATGGGAACAACTTTAGAGGCCAATCTTTAAAGAAATGTGTGAAATAAAATGCAGACTTCATTCAAAAAGGTTGTCCTCAGTGGGGAAGAATTTGTTATACTAAAAAAATCCTTTTGTAGCACTACTTTCTCACCAGCAACAACATAATAGTGTGTAAATATGAGAGTAGAGAAGTGAAAGAGGGAAAGACACAGGGAGAGTGTTTCATATCAGTCGGTGGTGGCAGGGGATAAACCTAACTGCCAGTTTTGTGGTTGTAAAAAGGTTTCTGAAGAGATCACACTAAGATCAAAGAGGTCTATGAATGCATACGGTTACCGACCTTTGCAACTTGTATGTTTTACTCCCTGATGATTATCCCCACACAAACTTGATACCCACTTGCCTCACTCAGCCAAGGGGGGTGTTACTGCCATGCAAATGTATCTGGGTACACCTGTTTGCACACAATCCTTGCTGAAATGCAGCAAATATAAAATCCTGTCCCAATCAGCTCCTCAATTACATGCAATTCAAACTAAGACCATTATGAATTAGCATCCGTCATCTGACCGCTTTCCCATTCAGCTCCATTTGCACGTTCTTTGTTACGGTAGTTGAGTGTGTAATCAGCTAAAAAAGTAGCTGTCAGAGGCAGGGTGTGGACATGCAGAGCACCCCTCCCTTGTCTCACCCTGAAAATGAGGTCAGTCTCCTCTCACCTGGGACAGAGAGCATTCAGGACGTTCACCTGGGACAGGTAGTGTTCAGGTCTTATTCATGCTGTGCTCTGCAGTGCTCGGGCTCTCCTGCTCACCTGCTCCGACAGACAAATTCATCCCCACTGTCTGAGGACAAACGAGCCCATTCATCCCAAGGCTTCCATTGACACACAAGGGGGCAAGTACAGTACTAATGCCTTGGAGGGCTCAGGGGAGTGGGCGTCTGGACCTGCCATCCTCTTCCGCGCCCATATAATGTCCTTCTCCATTCTCAGCCCCCACCCCACCTCATTCGCTTTCTCTGGGAGGTAACTGGAGAAACATATGAGTGGGGGAGTCAAGGGCACCTTGGCTCAAGGCCAGGACTAAGAGGACGGGACCCAGGTGCCTACCCCCGGATGGATCCTCTGGACACTCCCACAGGGACCAATGACCAGACAGAGAACGAGAGGACGGTGGAGGACAGTAGAAGCCCACAGAGACCTGCCGTGCCCTGCTCAGACTCACAAGCTGTTCAGCTGCTCTATTGTAGACTAACGTTGGTTTCTTGTGTGGTGGATTAAGTGACAGAGCAGCTCTGTAGCTGTCCTGAATTCACCTGCTTCATTCTCATAAACCAACTCTTCTCCACAACAAAGCATAGCTGCTAGGGCTACCACCTGAGAGCTGATGTTTCGAACCATCTGAGGGAGATCTCTCAGTTGACTGAGATTTTTTGAGGTAGAGCATTCAGTATTTTCTATCATTCAGTGTACGTTACAGTAACAGGATACAACAGATAGAAACTTACAAATGTGCATAGATGACTGCTATAAATGCGGATGAATCATAAATACTTTTCCTCTTAGATGGTTCCTTTGTAAAGACAATTCACGCGAACACCAGGGTGGTAAACTGATGAGTGAAGCTGGACTATTCTGTAATACCACCAAGACTGCTTCATGTTACCCTCAGGAATATGAAGGTGTACTTTGCTGCTAAAGGACAATAACCAGAGGATGAAAGTGGAGCCATTGCATAAGTAACTCAGCATGACAGTTGTTAAATATAGAACCATTGGTGACAGGGTTACAAATGTATATGTTTCAATGACTCTGTTGCATTTTACAGGACCAAATCTATCACTGAAACTCATGCCAGTGGATTGTCTGATTGCCAGCAAAAAAATGTTGTCTTCAAATTGAACAACCAAATTTAGGGTCTGATACAGTCCTACATTTATTGCTTAGTTAATGTTTTGTTATATTTAAGTACATCTAGATTTCTTGCTTGCATAAAAGTCACTGTAGGTGAAAGTACACAACAAAAATAGTAGCTGCTGAAACTTTCAACCTGCCTGGCCTCATTTCAGTCCTGCTCTACTTTTAACTCATGCAGAAATGCTCCATGGTGAGGGCATTCCTCAATGACTGTTCAGTGTTTATCGCTGCTTTTAAAGGACATGTTCTGGTATCTTATCTGTTTTGCCCACTTTGGATTTATTTTAAAAATAAGTGTGTCTGGCGCAGTAAAACGCATAATTATGTCTTGAAAATCATTTTGGACCATGTTCAGTGACGCATGACTCAGTTACTGAAGCAAAACAGCAATATCAAGCATCTCCAAAATGGATCCCTTTTAGCATGATAATGTCTGTAATACTAAGTCTGGAACTCCTTTGTATTACTAGTGACATGATTTACTCAACTGGAAAGGAGTTCCATTAAAGCAACAAATACTTATGATCACAATAACAACAAACATTTGTAAATAAGACATGTTTAGGTGATCAGTTGGGATGTTACATTCACTTCTACATGTAATGTATAATTTTTAAAACTCCTTAGTTTGCCTTAAAATCGAACATCTGCCCCCCTGGTAGATTCTAAAGCTTGATATACCTTATACATAAATATTGTGTGTTTAACATATTTCAAGCAATAGAATCTACAAGGTGGGCAAGAATGTTATTTTAGATTTTAAAAGTCAAACCTAATGATTTTGCTGTATTTTCCAACATGATATTCAAATGAGTTCAGGTCAAAGGTCATGTTTGGTCATTATATAGAGCTGGATACGTATTAAAGGCATTATTTAAGTATTATATTCATGAATGATATATAAGTTGATAAAATTGCATAAGAGCTTTGATCTGAATTTTAGGAAATATTGCTGCTGCAAGATGATGTCAAATGGGGGTGAGTTCATCTGCTGCTGTAGCAGCATCTGGAGGTTTACATAGTTGTAAAATATCAAAATATGGCATCATAAGATGGATCCTTCTTGGAATCAAAAGACACATCCTGTTGTTGCGTCTCCAGTTTTGTTTATCTAATATTTGTCAGGTTAAAACAGATATGTGGACAGACACACAGGACAGCTTTATAATGAAGGGACACTGTATCATCAATGAAACACAGTGTGCTTCATCTCCTAAAAGTGTAATATGATTAAACCATTAAAGGACCACAGGGGTATTTGAGGAAAGATGAAAAAGATCAAAGTGCTTGTTCTAGGGGGCAAAACAGCAAATAGTGAATGTGAAGAGCTTTATGCAGAGGTCTTTGATCTAGATATTAGAAAGAATTCCAGTGCTGACCACAGTGTTTCATATTTGTTTGTTTTACTCATGTTTTAGAGCTTCTACAAGTTTACCTAATTGATGCTATCTAATTGATATCTCTGATCAGTCCATGCATGCACTTCATCAATAACTTTACTTTCACTGATAAAGACAAGTGGCTCTTCAACTGTCTCTACATATTTCACTTTTGTTAAAACCGTAAACTAGGAAATGTGCCCAGGCCTGTAACCATTGCATAGAAGATGCCAGAATTCAGTGCAGACAGAAATTATCAGTGGCATCACACATGCACATTCACACATGCACTGCAGTATTATCTGTTGAGGATCGGTATGAAAGGGCGTTGTGCTCACTCATTGGCTCAGTGGGATGTTGCAACCCCAGCACCTAACTGGTCCTTATCTCCCCTGAGCAGACTGCACAGTTTGATATGCATCTGTCATATTTGTCGGAAAGAAAAGACACCGCGGTGAGAACACGATGAGTCAAAAAAAAAGAAAAAAAGGGCTAGCAAAATAAACTCTCTTCCCTGCGGTTTTTGCATGACCATGATCATTTGCTCGTCTCTGCCGACTCCATAGTTGAGAGGATGCTCAAGCCCGGCACATCTACCACAATTATGGATGCACAGTATTGCAGTTGCAATGTGCTTACTTAACACACCTGAGCATTGACTGTGCTTACATGCCTGCACAGGTGTTCGCTTTAGCTATCGTGCCATTCTGTAAGAAAACATGCAACCAAGAGAAGATTGTCATCATTCCATCATGACCATCACCATGACAACACATGATAAGGCCCTGTCCCCTTCGTCATAGCATCCTTGCATCAGCTTGATCAGCTGCTGTGGCTAGCTGAGCCTCTGACTGTGCGGGTATGAGTGCCTATCTGAGGGCTATCTGTTCTGATAAGAGCTGGGAAAAAGACAGCAGAGTGACACGTTTACCACAGAGCTGCTCAGAGCAGTGAAGGCTACAAAGAATACACAGACGATGGAATAAGTGTCAAACACTATCGTTATTTCACTATTTTTCTTAACAATTTGCAATGTTTGCTCAAAAGAAAATACACATATGTGTCTAATTTGGTGGCAGGAATATTGAAACATTACCTTTTCAATGAGTGGCTGGGGGAAAAAATGGGGGCCATGTTAATTAATTCCACCATCAATGCATTGGATAACATCATAAAAAACATGGTATAACATATGAATTGGAAAAAGAGAATCAGAATAGTGTATTGTAATAAAATAAAAATCATTTTTGTGCATATTTACAAGCATATACACAATAACATGCACACTGGTGAGGGCTGCACAATTTGGAACAAAAGGCATATATTAATTATTGTGGATAATATTGTGATTTGAGTCTTAGAGTCTTAACATGTAGACTACTGATCTTTTCAAAACATGCATTTTTGTTCCCAGCTGAAACATGCAAACTCAAACTAACACATAACAGAAACAAAACGTAAAAGAAAAAAATGTAGCAACTACTGTTTTGCATGTTTTACGCATTACCTTTCTCTGCTTCCCTGAATCCAAAATACAGTATCATCATATACATACTGGAGTTTTACAACACAGCTTTTTGCAATAATGTAGCTGCTGACACACTGGTTACATTTATTATGCAGCCTTGATACCGTTATAATCATGCATACAAGTGCAGAAGTTGATGCGCAAATAAGAATAGCTTTAAACAATAATCATCTCTAACCAGTCTGCCTTTTCCTTCTCCACGAGGTGGGTCAAGTTGTAAGAGGGGCAACAGGTCACGTGGAAGCTATAATCACACTTCTCTTTCTCCGGTTAAATCGAGTCTCTCTCTGTCTCTCTCTCTCTCTGTGTTACATGTATGCCTCTGATTGACTTTTAGCCTCCAAAGCCATTGTTAATTGGCATACACACACAGAGGCAAATACACATCTAATCCAGCTAATCCACCCCTGCCAGTTAAACAACTGGTAACATGGTTAATCAGCCATGTAAAAATAAGACAAGACTACATTGACTGATAGAATTATTCCATTTACCCGTCTGATTAAAACATTTCACCACTGACATGGTTCACTGGAGATGATCTGGGAAAAAAGAAAACAACACAAAAATTAATTAATAGTTAGTGATGTAAATGGCTTCACTCAATTATTGGTGCAAATAACAAGCATGGTAGCATGATAACTGGCACGTACAGCCGCATCAAATTAGCGTGAAAGAAAAATAAGGAATCAGGAAGCCACTTTGAAACTCTTTAAAAGGGCAGGACAGACTTCTTGAAACAGGAGACACTTTTTCCAAACAAGGGAAGCACTCTCCTGAAAAGGAAGAATGAAAGGTTTTACAACAACCTTTTAGGAGGCAGAAACGCTCACTGGACATGAGCTAGTGTGATGCAGGGTCACTTCCCGATAGCCCTTGCTCCTGGTGTGACATCATAGGCTGCAGAGGTCAAAGTGAAGTGTGCTGAGGCAGTCGGGCGCAGACCGAACTATGAGCGGACTGAAGCAGAGAGAGGCAGAGTGAGACAAAGGAAAAGTGTGGCGACTGAGAGAGGGCTCTCTGATTCGTTTCCTTGGCAGGATGACAAAACTGTGCGGAATGCGGTGGAGAGGGGAAAGAGAAGTGATCAAGAGCTCAAGAACGAAAAGGGAAAAAAAAATAGACGACAGACGAGGGGAGAGAGGCCTGCTGAATAAGCCTGGATCGCAGGGCCTTCCATTGATTCATTTCCCCTTTCCCACCCTATTACCATTCTCTCCTTCTCCCTCCCACTCTCCTCTGCAGCCATTAGCTACATGCCCACTGTTCCTTTCAGTGTTAAAAGATCTTTGTAGTCTTGTTCAATTAAAACAAGTGAAGGCAAATGTGTATATCTATATGTAGAGATCTACAGTATGCAGTTAATAAAGTTCAGAGTTGATAAAAATGAAATAAATTTAGACTTAATGTGTACAACCACATGCACACACACAACCATCTACACACACACTCAAAATTACAGTCAAGAGGGCAATGGGCTGCCTCTGTCAGACACATTTCACAGTGGCCTATCATGGCCAGGCGTACCAGGCCTGCGGCCAACCACTGCTTATGCACTGGGTAAACACTACCACCTCGGCCACATAAAGTCTCACACACACTGTGGTGCCATCCAACATACAACCTTAGTCACTCATGCAGGCAGGCGGCTGTGTGATTAATGGAGTGAGAGCATTAGATATGACAGCATCACTAAGGCTCTGTGATAAAGAACCCCACACAGACACTCAGTTTCTTTTGGCTGTTTTTTTTTTTTTTTTTGGTCCATTGCTGTGTCTATTCTTTGTCCACTGACTCTGGAGTCTTGTCAAGGCAGCTAGGCAATTTGCTAAGAAACACCACCTTGGCATAATGTTACGTCTTTAATTTGATAGTGATGAAATGCTCTGCCTCAGTAAAGTATTTTAATACCTCCATTATATTTGCAAGCTCTATACTGAATGCTGGCAGCAGATCCAAGTTACAGAGACGCATACACACAATATCAAAGGATAGTGAGAATATCAGCAAGTCCAAAATCTGTCCTGTGATATTCCAGAGGACTGAACTGAAGACCCATGTTTACACAATGCTAAGTCAGGTCATGAGTCATTTGCTCAGTTATTCAACAGTTTGAATGGAGTTTGGCTTCATTATATGCCCATCATGTGACAGTAGTCAGCCAGAGTGCCCCCCTCCACGGCTCCATAGCTCCTCTTTCCTCCTCTGCGTCTTCTCATGCCCGTCTCTTACCCCCACCCCCCCACCTTCTACTGGCGCCTGTACGGTTAGTTAGGGATTGCCACAGGACATCATGTGACAAACAAGCAAACACACACACAAACACACTGCTGTGCGCACAGACATACGCACGCACACACACTCACCAGCAGACATACAAGCATGTAAACTACAAGCATCAACACATTCATTCGTCATTCTCCCTTCCATTGACTTCTTTCATGTGGGCTCACTTGAATGAGCAGTAGAGCAAACCAACAATAGAATCCATTCTACTGGCAGCATCGAGGCTGTGTGTCCGTGTGTGCTAGCCTCAGCTGTGGCCAGACACACCTTGAGGCAAAATGTTAGTCACTTACTTGACTTGCCAAATCTAGGATTTGTTTGCTTGTTTTTTTATGTGACAAGTTAATTTACCACTGGTTATGAATCAGAGTGTTTCAAACGATGTACATGGTTTGTCCTTGAGTACTCTATCACTATTAATATTTCTGAGAAAGAAAAAAAAATAAACGGTTCAGGCTTCAAGCATTTTGATTTATTTAGGGGGATTCTCTTTTAGTGACATATGGATGTCGAAAAGGAATATTATATCTTGAAAGGAAGCCATTATGAGGATAACACCCAGTTTGATCCACATGCTGATTCCTTGATCTCCTTACCTACAGAAACGACCTGGCCTTGGCTCCAGTGAAAGCCCCCCTCCCATTGCCTCACGTTCCCTCCGGTCTGGCAGACCTCCAAAGTCTGAAACTCTAGACTGCGCTGGTTCTGCCCTTTCTACAAAATTTAGGAAGCCATTAGCAACATCAAATCATTACTTCAGGAAAAGGGAGAGAATGATGCATGGGGGGGTCTTAGCGATGACCAGAGAGAGAGAGAAAAAGAACAAAACACACAGAGACAGATATCAAATTTCTCCTGTTTTCAGTCACTCCATTACAATAATGTACAGGGACTCATTTTACTGATGCATAATGGCATGATACTTACAACACACACTAAGTCACTGACCAAGAGGGTCAACAATACACATTTCTTATAGTTAGAACAATACAAGTACAAATGTCCAACATGCTAAAATTAAACATAACCACAGATTTGCATAAAAGAATGATGTGATCGGTGTATGCTGTTTTGATGTTACAAATAGGAGAAATGAAAAGATGAAAATGCAACCAAAACAAAGAAAGCTAGCACAAGCACCTGTTGAAGTTACGGTAAAGACAAGTTATTCCCCTCCTCACGTGCTCCAATACTTCTGCTTTCCCCAACTCTCACTCTCTCTCACTCGTTACTGCACTGTCACCCCAACACTAATCCAGTTCACATGTAAACAGGCTTAGGTCCTCATTCCTTACTTAAACCGTATCGAATGTATCAAAGCAGAGGCTCAGTGGTGTCCCTGGCTACAGAGGGGTCAGACCAGGGCCACACGGGGCCACACACTCTACTCAATTAGCCCGAGAGCCAGTTAGTCTGTCGGGCTAACACTGTGTGGGTTCAGACTTGTGTGTGTGTGTGGCAGACGGAAACAGAATGTGGGTATACGTGCATATCCATAACTCTCTCGATGTAAATAGTGCAGTAGTAGTAGTGCATATGGGTGTGTAATCATACGTGAGTGTGTGTGACTGAATGTAAATGGCGCTGTGTGCTGGGTTAATAGGTCACTTCACGGTTATAAGGGGCATGAGTATGTGTTTATAATCCAGTGTGTGCGTGTGCGTGTGTGTGTGTGTCTGTGCCTACCAGAGACATGGAGTCTCAAAGCTCCATCAACCAAAGGGGAAAATATGTGAAAGGTTGTCTGCAGGCTAAGCACAATAATGCAGTCTGTGTCTGCACCAATATTATTTCTCTGGTTAAGTCAGAAGCCCTGGAGGAGTCCTCGATGGCCTTGAGAGCGCATCGCCCCTCTTTTTCCAGTGAACACTTTCACATCTTTTTTCCCTTTATATATAACATGGAATACAATCACCTCTCAGATAAGATGCACAATGAGTTCTGCAAGCTGGTTAAAATGACTTCTGGCTTTATTTACTATCAAAAACAAAGTATTTTTAACCCTTGAAAATAATATAATAAAACTCAACCAGTTATCCCTAAAGCCACAACTTGTAAACCAAGAATCAGAGATAACTATCTAAACCCTGAATTTATCAATTCTGTTCCCACCATAACAGGCTCGTAAAGAGAAATCCCTCTTTCACTTCCACCAAGAGACTCTAGGTTCTCTAGGTAATATCCTCAAACCTCCCCTTTAACCCCTCCTATAATGTGTCGGGGCATCTACGCTTGACAGGTATGTGGGAATCATCAACAAGAACAGCTCCCATTATTAAACGATCTTGTTGTATGATGAACAGGGACAGATGAAGGCTCCCAAGAGGCTTTAATTACATCAGTTTTCTTGTCAGGCTCCAGCCTCATCGGCTACTAATATCTCTTTTTTTCATTCACAATCATCAGGTACAATCAAACTAATTAGAAAAAGTGAAACAGCAGCTCAGTCCCACAGAGTTACGACAGATAAAACTAGACTAGAAATATAATAACCCATGTTGATTTTTTAATTGATTTGTCACCAAAGTGACCTCTCTCCAGTTAAGTAATCAGTGTCATTACAGCCAACATATTTGGCGGGTTCTAAACGTCCCTAAGGGGCCCTATGGTATAAATGACCCTCCTCCCAATCTCAATCCCAAGCCCATCACTCTTCCTCAGGCACTCAACTGTCAATCTGACCCTGATCTGGGAAACCGCTCTTATCTGATCCCTCAGGACTCCCCAGGGGGTGCAGGGGTATCCCAGCCAAGCCAAGCCAAGCCATGTCTACATACCACCCCATGAGCAGCTACTGCCAAACTCTGAGGTGCAACTGAACTGTTATTATTTGAACATAACTGGGTTTAAAGGGAAGTAGTAAAAGAAATATAAAATCAGTCCATCATGATGGAGGTCATGTAACGATAATCAGTATCTACATATTCTGCAGAGGATTTGCATTTACCTGCTGGTTCAAAAGTTCAAATGGTAATGGAAAACTTAAAAAAACAAATGGTGCCAGGCACAACAAACTGCCCCTCACACGTATAGATAGTGGGCAACGACGTCACAGCTTTACCAGACTTTTGTACACAAGTATCTGTACTTCTACTTAGGTACTGACATGTACTTTTGTATGTGTTCTGAGGAAATCTACACAAATTACAAATGTAGTACAAAGTCACTAGCGTTTAAACAATTATCTAATATTCCTGATACCCCTGACACAGCCTAGGATTGTTTGGAAATGGTTCACATTACATTAAACTGAACTGAAATGAAGTGCTGACTGCAGTTTTGTTGTTGGGTCCCATAATCTACCAAACTCATCCTCTCTTCTGATAGCTTGAAGCCATTTTGTCCTCCTTTGTGGTTCCGTTTTATTATTTGGTAAAATATAAAACTTTAATTGGTGATTTTTTGGTTTATTTTGCGGTGGCAAAAGGGCACACAGCAACTCTTTGGCATTATGGCTTATGGCAGAGATGGTTTGTTTTACCCCTCGCTTCTAACCGGATTGTGACGCTTGTGGCATTCCCATTGTTGCTAACTGTATTGTAGTTTATTTGGCAGTGATCCACCTGATGTCATTATGTTTATGTGTGTGCTGATGTCAGCATAGACATAGACAGCATAGACAAATTTCGCACATTATAAGTAAATGGAGAAAAAAAAGACTGTAAGAATTCATAAAAAATGTGAACTTTGACCTACTTTTCCCAAAATGTAATTACATCTCTTCTGGGTCACTGGCAATCTATAAACCTAATTTAGTATGAATTCAACCAACAGTTTTGCTGCTAGAGTGTTAACAAACAAAGGAACAAAGAAACAAACTGAACCAAAAACAATACCTTTGCCTCCCCTTTTGGGGGGCAGGGCAATTATTCTGAATGGAACATGAAAGTATCAATAGTATTCTGAAAACTGGTACTGATACTTCACTGCATCAGTGACTTCAGATGCATAAGAGTCCCCTCATATGATGTTTTCACACAGAAATCGGTTCAATATTCTTTACACTTTACCAGTCATTTAACAAAAAAACAGTGCTAAATGAACTATTCAATGACCTATTTCATATATTAATATGCTATATTTATCAAAATGAAACAGATTTATTGTGGGAAAAAGTCACTAATTTATCTCATCACAGGAGTTTTATGACGATATTTGGGAGTAAGGTGGGATATCTATAATATATTGTACTGTACTGTCATCAAATATCACTGTTCACATAAACATATGCAAGCAGTTAATGTCGCTCATAAAACTGGAATACTTTTGTTTTCAGACATTCCTCTTTTTTACTTCTATTTATAGACATCAGTTATCACCTTTGATCAGGTGACGTGGTTATATACCCAGTTCGTCTTAAAGTTTACTCTTTATCTATTAAGAATAAACTACATTGTTACAATCATTTCATGAGAAGAGGAAAAAAAATATTTTACTTCAACTTGAGCAATAGTGTAGATCCCCTTCCTCTTTTCCACAGCAGACATTATGACTTGTATAATCTAGCAAACCACAGTTGTGCCTGAAAATTTTAAAGCTGCAGGAGTCAAAAAAGAGGGATGGAAAACTCAAAAACTCAAAAATGCACACCTTCCATATACTGTACAGCTCTATCCTCTCTGTCCAAATCAGAAGACTGAATATACATATCCACAACCCAATGCTATTTCACAGCTTTGTGGAAAAGAGAACACACTTTTGTTGAGTCACGTCTGACTGGACCTGCAATTGGTATCACAATCATGTTTGACCCCTTCCCTTCAGTATTATAGGGTAGATATTTTGTAGATATTTTTACAGACACAGACCATTGAAGTTAGGAAATCCTTGTTTTATCTCAGACTACTTTAACCCTTTCATGCATGAATTATGAGAGCCTTAATTAATTATTTTTTTTCTGAGTGTTTTTATTCCTCTAGGCATTTAAAAAAACAATGCGATTGACATTTTTTATGAACCTATTTTTCATGGAGTTGCAAAAATATCCATTCAGCTGGACACCATGCATTTAATTTTTGAAGCAAAGAAACGTATTTACTGATATACTGTGTGAAAACTATGAAATCAAAACATTTTTAATGCAGCTAATCTGATGTTTTCTCACATTTTAACATACACTAATACTGGTCATTATTCACTTCATGGAGATAATATGCAAAAAAGAAACCATTTGTTTAAAAAAAAAAAAAAAAAAAAAAACCGTTTAATTACAGTCTAATAACAAGAACAAGCACTTGATTTACTCTCCAACATGTTGGTGCAGATCAGGTTTATCAAGAACAGCAAAGTAACAGTAATGGTATGAATTGCAGTGTATGGGATGATGCATAAGTGTCCACTGTGTTGGCTGATATGGAACTAAAACAACAAAATCCATGAATATAGTACAGAACAGCTGTAGAATAACTGTCCACTGTAGTGACCACTATGCTTGAAAGGGTTAATTACAATGCCCAGAAAGGTAATTATGAAATCTTTTGCTCAATAATGTAGCTTTTATGATGTCTCTATTCCCTTTAGTTGCCTTTAGGAGACTTCCAACATGCATAGTTCCGAGAACTGAAAATGAGGTCACTGCCTTATTCGCTCATCCACCATTCACTGTATGATAAACAGAGATTTCAGAAAGTAATGAGCAGTAAATGGTGATTTCGCACACTTGTCAACTCATCAACAACTGTACAATCATACCACAGTCAATTCCACATATACAACATGGAATACAGTTCATTGTATGGTTAAAACTAATGTACTAGAGTGGAATATTTTGTGTCAGCTACATAGGCTAAACAACATCTACATGGGTTTCAACAAACCCAAGTAAAACCTTTGAATAATGCTTTGGAGAATTGAAAAAGTCAGTGAGTTTGGGGGACCCTTGTGGCTGTACTGCATTGGCTGGGGGCTCACTGGGTTTGATCACGACCTGTGGTCATTTGCTGCATGTCTCTTCTGTATTTCCTTCCATTTCCTGTTTCTCTCCACTTTGAGTGCCTTATTAACCCATCAAACCCAAATGGCCACTGGCGACCAAAAGCATCTACTGATCTAAACTATTTAATATTTGTTCATCTATTAATTCTATCAATCCATGTGAGTAATTGGTGTAAAATGTAGTTTGTCATCTTTTCATAGTCATCAGATATGACCCATTTGGACGTTCAGAGGCTCCGTAGTGAACATGGAAACACCTTCTACATCTTCTACAACATTGCTTCACCAGTAAAACCATTGCAGTTGGATCAATTACAGTGGATGGATACACTGGGTTTATGCTCAGATAATGATAGATTTTAATGAAAATTTCCGTTTTTCTTCAGTTTTCTCTGTTCCTGATATAGTAGCTTTTGAACACCTACATGATCAGTGAATTAAATATAAGAGAATACATGATTTACACGGAAAAAACTCAAAATAAAAAGCAATATTACAATAAATGGTGATAAAACTTAAAATAGGTTAATATAGAGGAAAAAATCATTTGAGAACTGCCACAAAAGTAGTACTGGGTCTTTATGGGTTAAGATGGAAAACATAAAAAAAAAAAGAAAAAGTCAGTGAAGAGACTAAAAGTGTAATAGATAGATTTAGCCAATAAATGTGTCTGCATGTGTCAATCAATAAGGAGAAAAGGCAACATTGACTGAACTAATACAAGATACAAACATGAAAGCCATATTAGACAGAAACAGCTCTGAAATTCCACCATGTGAGAAGAGAGAATAAAATTTTAGACAGATACAGATCAGGGGTTTGGGAATGGGGCAAAAATTAAAATCAGCTTTAGGTTTTGGACAAAATATCTATCATATCTCTCAGTTCCTCAATCAGCAGCTCAGGCAACTTTGTATTATATGAAATACAACCGCTAACTGTGAAAGTTTTTAACCTTAGTGATAATGATGATGATGAGGGGCCAACTTTAATATTCATACAACAGCAATAGATAAAACGTGCATAAATTTGCATTTTCTTTTACTAATTGTTTTGAATATTCAGTTAAAATTCATTTGGATGGAAGCCTGGCTATTGCCTCTTGGAACGATGGCAGACGTGGAGTTGTATATTAAAAAGTCACTAAACTTAGACTACATTTATTTTTTTTTGTGTATTATTTCAACACGGTTGTCAAACTGTAAAACTGACAACACAATGCAGTGAATAAATATATGACTCCTGCTTTTTGCCTTTTTTTTATCAGTATTTTTCTGCTTCAGACAGCCGTTGTGACCTGTTGTAAATGACTGTCTTGTAATATATTGAGTTTTACAGATAAGCAGTATTATGTATATGGTGCAATTTTTAATAAAGTACCTATGAGACACTGTAAAATGTCAAATTACACAGAATCCTGTACCTTCGCCCCTCTTCATGTGTATGACATTGTATCAGCGTGTTGTCTCTTTCCCTGTGACACCAGATTCCACCATGCAGGAGTAAGCTCTGTCAGGTCTTGAAGCTAATCGTCCAGAGGCTCGTCCATCAGACACAGATTCAATTGGGGCCTTTTAATTAATAATGCCGTTTATCAGGGACATCAGGCGCTGGGATGGGGGTGGGAGTGAGGGTTGGGGGGTTGGTGGGGCATTGGGAGCTCGTCTTTGTAATTGGGAGGCCTGATTAGGCTCCGGAGGAAGCTTTTAAGCTAGCAAGGTTATCAGTGCTCCTCCCTCTGCCTGTCATCATCTCCTCAATGTAGCCTGTCTTTTTCTTTTTCCTCTTGTCTGATCACTCTTATTTTATTATCTTTCTCTGCTGGTTTCTCTGTCTTTTTTCTTCTTTTTTTTTTTTTAAATACTGTTCTACTTTTCTTCTTTCAACAGGTGTGTGCCAAGCCATTCCATTAATTGGCCTGTTACACGTCACTTTGTGTCTATATTAGTAATACCCACTTTTTGATAATTCAGTGATGTCTCAGTGTGAGTCACGCTGCAGAGAGTGAGGCTCAGCACTCAGGGAGCTGGACAGCTCCTGTCCAGCCTGATATGAATGAAGACTTATTGATCCCAGCAGGCTGTGGTTAGGGAGCCCTAATGCATTTACACCCTGCTGTACTGCCTCTACACACTCTGTTTGTCCCTCTTAATTACAGCAACACCATAACCGAATCCATACATTTCCCTTGATACTCACGGATTTTCTCCGGGTTCTCCCTTTTCTTTTTTTAACCATCCCACTTTCCCCTTTACCCCCTTTTTTCTCCACATTTCCCATTTTCTACCCCACCCTCTGTGATCCCTGGGGTATTATCTTTAACGGTAGTGTTTTTAAAGGCTGTCTGGTGTTTGGCACGGCTGATGTATTTTGGTGTGCAGCGATGTGTTCTTTCAAATAGATTCAAATTGACCAATAGTGCATGTCAACAATGGAGAAACACCCACATTTAAACAGCCAGGAAGGGGAGCTAAGGGGTGGGGGAGTGGGGATTATATTATCTAACAATATTTGATAATGGCTATCTAACTGTATTAGGTAATGTAATTCATAAAACAGGATCTCAGTGTCACAAACACACAATGTGCCTTTATCCTTAATAGTTTAAATCATTTAAAGATCAGAAACTATTAGGTGGCATAAATGAGTGAAAAAAGGCACAAACAAATTGAATTATCTGAATTTTATCATACAGACTTCACTGCAGCAATTTTACTGGAGTCAGGTCTATCTGGATGTGTACGTCTGTCTGTAACTCAGAATGTACAGCACTTTTCAAATAGAAAATTTTACAGGTTAGGTCCCATATCTTAGCCCTCCTGGAAGATAGTCAAGATCTGGATCCATGTCACAATTATAGATTTTTGCAAAGGATTTCGTCATCACTGGGGGCTTTTTTTTTTTTTTTTTTTTTTACATATTTGTGATTTTCACTGACATTAAACCACTTATTGTGATGAATAAAAAAATTTTATAATACAAAATTCAATAATAATAATAATAATAATAATAATAATAATAATAATAATAATGATAAATATTTACTTGCAAGACCTTCCTGAACTAAGAGCAAATTTTTATTTAAATTCTAAATCTGTCCAATTTGATTATTGATCATTTCTGATGTCAGTTTTTGCATATGGTAATTTTGAATTTCATATTTGCACACATTGACAATTCATTTTTTATCTGACCGGCTCTAATTAACTGACAGCATCAACACTGAAATTACACCCACTCCATCCCAAGTCACTTTAAAACAATTGATGATAGAACCATGAATTCAAATTCTTGAAGTTTAAATTAAATATCATTCATTTTTAATCTATATTATTCATTTTTCATTTTGCATGAGCAAACAGACTCAAGAAAGAAGGGAATTTTTATGCACAAAACGTGTTTATTAAACACCTTCAACAAAACAACATGAAAACTGTTTCGTCTTGGATTTTTTGTACTCATATTTCCATCCAGAGGACCAACGTGCTGTTTCACATCTTCCATCTTTATGGGTTGGTTCTGCTGCCTGTCACTACCGGATCAACTGCCTATTTGTTCATGCGCAATGTTAACTCTACTAGGACAAACTGCCTGAAATGTGTTGGCAGAGATGTTCAGAGTCATTCTGCACTGCAGATGCGTTAATTGTGTTAAAAATTTCATTAACCATGATGATGGATTAATCCGTGTTAATGTGTTAATTTTGACAGCCCTAATTTTAACATACATTTCCAGATCATCTTGGATTTAACCAAGCGCCTTCTATTTCAGTTATGATTAATATGTTGCCAACTCACATTACTCCCTGATGATCTAGTGGTTAGGATTCGGCGCTCTCACCGTTGTGGCCTGGGTTTGATTCCCAGCCAGGGAAGTATGTTTAGAGGGCAGCCATGATGTGGAACAGGGATATTAAAGGGTCTGATTCAGTCCGCTCAATTTGCAAGATGGAAAAATTACACTTAAAATGTGAACAGTGTTGAACTTGTTTTAGTTCAGGGGCCACATGCAGACCAATGTGATCTAAACTAAAATAATACCATAATGACCTATAAATAATGACAACTCCAAATTTTCTTCGGACTTTGATATGAAAAAAGTACAATTACATGATGAAAATAATTTCATTTAAAAATTATCCTTTCAAAATAAAATGTGAATAACCTGAGCAAATATGAGCAACCTGAATTGTCTTAAGAGAGGTGCAATTTTAACAATATTCTGTTTGTTACTAAATGTTTTCAGTATTTTTAGATCCACTGTGATGTGCAAATTGTTTTAATAATAAGCTAAGACATAATATTGGTGAAATTGAAACTTATTTGTCTTAAAAAGTTTAAGGTTGTACATATTTGTTCAGGTTACTCACATTTTCATAATGTTATTATACTTTTTTCACACTAATACAAAGAGAGAAATGAAACTTTGGATTGTTATTTATAGTATGTTATTATTTTACTGGTCTGCCCTGATTGAGATCAAATTAGGTTGTATAAGGCTCCTGAACTAAAATGAGTTTGACATCGCTGGCCTAGAGGGTTGGAGGAGCAGCTTGAGAAGAGTTGCGAGTTCATTTCCCTGGACCAGCTGAGACAATGTTAGCTAATGTGCCTTTGTGCAAGGCTCATGACATGGCAATCCACTAATCCTAGTCTGCAGTGTGGTGCGTTCTTGCATGTTCAGTTAGTGATGGTTTAAAAGCAGAGGGTCGATATTGGTGTGTGTTGCATGCACTCTTCTTGGACAAATCCTTTAACCCTAACTGTGAGTGAGTAGCGTCTCTTATTTTAGAAAGCATAGAGATTGTGGATTGTGGAAAGACTTCGGAGCAATGGTAAAAAGGTCATGTGATCTGATTGTCCCTGTTCCAGAGTAATGGGCATATCAGGGTGAGAAGAGAGGAGGATGAAGTGATTACCCATCATGCCTAGTGTCTACAGTAAAAGCCTGAGGGGGACAGTGTTATGATTTGGTGTTGCTTCAGTTGGTCAGCTCTTGGTTCAGCAATGTAATATGTCCAAAAAAAAAAAATGAGGTCATCTGTACATTAATATACTAAATGGCCAGGTTTGAACATTGGTGGATTTTTCATCCCTGATGGTAAAAGAATACTACAATATAACAATGCCAGAATTCATCAGGCTGGTGGTTTAGGGAGCATGGGACATCATTTTCACATGTGGACTGGCCACCACAAAGTCCAACCTAAACTCAAACCTGAACTTCAGAATCTTTGGGATGTACTGGAGAAAACTTAACAAAGCACGTTGACTCTGGATGTGAATAAATGTGACGTTCACTGTGACATTGCGTGAGCATTGTGTGGCATAATGAATGCATCCTGTAATCAAAGTTGTCCAACAAATTTGAAAACAGATTTGTTTTTGGTCAGGCAGTGCACATATGTGTTTCTTTAGTGTATTCACAATGTAATTATTCAGCATGGTGTTTATGATCTAAAGTGGCCATCTCTGTCTAGTTACGATACACACCACTAAAACAATGTCAAATGCACAGTCAGCAAGGAAATTGGAAAGCTGATTTAAACCTCCTAAAAGGAAAGTGAAGGCGAAGGGAGACTAAAAAGCATTTGATTTTACTGATGTAAATTATAGTGTTTTTGTTGGTGTAGCTCTTTCTTCCTCTCTCTTGGTATGCTGTGATCTCTGAGGAACATCCCACCCTGTCTCTGTCTGTTGCAAACCCCACCTTTACCCCCTTCCATAGTTTTTCTTCAGCTTGTTTTAACTCCTCTGTCACTCCCGTCCTGTCGTTCTCTGAGAAAACAGCATTATCGCGGTACGATGAGGAGAGTCAGAGGAGTGCCATAATGTTTTTACTGTCTGGCTAACTCAGGCAAAGGAAAACATCAGGTACACTTTGGGGGAAAAAAAGACTGATAGTTTAAATTTGTTCTTCTGAAATGAATAGCACACTTTCAGATGAGTAACAGCAATAACAAATGAATCATTGCGGATAGAAACAAACCAAATTTCTTTCCATGTAATAAAACACATTAATGTCCCGTGTGACTAATATCTAACTGGGAGATAATGGTGTTAGGGCTTGTACTGAGGAGATTTGTGATCTTTGTCTGCCTGTTTGGAAAAGACATGTAAATCATGCAAGAACAGTCTTAAAATGTGACACAAGAGAGAGCGAGATAAGAGAGAAGGGGAGGGAACGCTGCGGTGATGAGAAGTGTGCTTACATACCACTGATCATTCAAACACCAAACCCCACACTTTCAAAACTGTTATTCCTCTGAATCACCCATCTGGATTTGTATACAAATTACTAATATCTAAGAGCCCTTGTAGGCGTGTTACGCGTTACCAAGGGTGGCAAAAGTACACATAATCTGCCTCAAATAGAATTCCAGATACATGCACAAAAAGGTTAACAAGGTTAAAGAAGAAGTCGGAACATGAGACATAATGACGCCTTTTTCTCCACCGTCCAGTCTGTCTCTCATGTCTGATTTGTCTTGCTGAATCTTTTACGTCGCCTGTGATATGCACCGATGGACACGCCAAGGGGATTGCCTTATCTATGTGTTATTGTTATATGCACTTAGGTTGAAACTGGTCGTGATGTTGGGTGTGCAATGAGGTGAAATACAAAAAAAAAAAAAAAGAAAATGTGAGGGGTATAAGGTACAGATGTCTGTATTAAAATGTAGAGGGAAAGTAGAAAAATGTCAGAAAAAGCAAGAAAAGGATACCTCAGAAATCTAGTTAAGTACAGTAACAAAGTTTACAGACTTTGTTACGTCTCACCTCTGTGTATAAGGATTTTTATTACACTCAAATATTAACACAGTTATGTGCAATCTGTCTTTTAGTCATGTTTCAAAACTTTGAAGAGAAAAAAAAATAAAAATCAGTATTGTTGTTGATATAATTTTGTCATCTTTTATTGATGAGAAAAACCAACGTAAACTGAATCCTGTAATTAATCGGTACAGATAGAGTGTTTCACGGCGCGGAGAGTGGTGGAAAATATTAGGTTTCTCAACTGGATATACTGACTTTGAGGAGGAATAAGAACTGAAAAGATAAAAAAGGCTTCCATCTAGATTTTTTATTGTTTAACTTTCAATCATTGAGAGTTATGTATTTAGGTACTTTTTGCAAGCCTTCTTAAAAAAAAAAAAAAAAAAAAAAAAGAATAACAGTTAATTTCAGCCACTTAATCAGCCATCAGCTTTACCTTGCTCCAAACAATCATTTTAATGTTATATTTTATATACTAACAAAAACAGTGATGTAATCCTCTTCTTTTTTGTATTCATTATATGGGTACCCACTGCTTCTTTCTGTGAAGTTGTTGTCCTCAACTAACCTGTCCGTGAATTTCCACTGAAATGTGTTTAATGTTTCATTATCTGTTTTTGAAATCTGAGTCTTCATATGTGGTACTACTTCCTTTATTGGGTCAAACCACAGATCAATAGATTATAGTGGCAGTTTTTTGGTCTCAGAATGTCTCAACTTACTTTGAAAAAGAAGAAAAAACGAACAAAAGAAACATATATTAGATGAGAATATGACAAAAGTTCTTATATTATTCCATTCTAAATCACAACTCTTGTACGTACATATATAACTGCCTGGCACAAGACTTACTCATATTCATTTATGTAAATAAGTTCCTGCTCAAGCCCTTACAACCTACTGGTCCCCTCACATCCCGCTCCGTTTTGGTGTGGTATGGTTTAAGTGGTTGGACTGGGAGTTCTATCCCGGGGCCCATCCGTTGGCTGGTTCCTAATCCAGTTAGAGCTAAGGGGGTCTGGCGTTTCCCGTCTTGGCTGAACAGGCTGTGCTAAATGAGGTTTTTACTTGCCCCGGGGAGCCCAACTTTAATGGACCTTGTTAAATGAATACACGAAGAAGAAGAAGAAGAAGAAGAAGAAGAAGGAGGAGGAGAAGAAGATGAAGAAGAAGAAGGAGAAGAAGAAGAAGGAGAAGAAGAAATGCGAGGGAGAAATAGTGAGGAGGGAGGACAGTGACAGTAATTAACAGGTGATGTGATCGGTCAATCCACTGATCATTTAAATGCCAATATATCCTTCTGTAAGACAACTAATGAGATGTATCTAAAGGACGAGGAAGAAAACTAATTTTCAGATGCCAGCTGGAAGCTACGACATTAAATAAGTTAAATAAGGCTGCAGTAGCGACATAAAACACACAGTGACTCAACATGGAGGCGACACAGCGCTCGGTGCACTTCCCCTCTCCCTCTAGAGCACAACACTATTGTGTGTTTGAATGTATTTATAAGCTCCAGCCGTTGTCGCTGCTGCACAGAGCCCTTTGGAACAGTTAGAAAATAGCTCCATCTATAACACTCTTTCTACCTTACACACACACACTCACAAACAAACAGCCCTTCACTCCACCCTTTCCCACTGGGTCCACGGGATGGGCAGTGGACCCAGGGGAAATGAGGTAACACATACACACACACGCACACAGAAAACACTGTGGCAGAGCAGCACTATTCAGCCCTCTGTTTTCTTCTGTCCATCAAAGCTGTCAATCTCGGGGCATTTCTCATTGCTTCTCCACGCAGACCTCGACCCACCTTTTAAGGCCCCAGAATATTTGGTCCGGCCGGTTGCCATGGGAACCATCCAGATGTTGGCCACTGATTAGCTGGCGACGGTCAAATGAAATCAGAAGAGGTGTGATAAGATCGCGGGGCGACAGAGACTGGAAGAGTGGTGGCCGCAAGCGGGAGCGAAGGAGGGGGTGGTGCTGTGGTGGGGGAGTCTGAGGAAGTCATAGAGAAAAGGGGGGAGGAGGGCTTTATTTAAGGGGGGGTTTGGTACACATTCACATACTTTTAATGCAATTCACTGGGGTGCTCTTCACCCAGACACTTCTATTTTCGGTCGGCATAATCTTCCGTTTTTCTGGGCAGTGTGCAAAAACGCCACAGATTTTCACTCCCTCAAAACCAAACAATCACACCCCCTGTTTGTTTTCTGAATGAGAAAGTGTCGTGAACATTTATACTGAGTGACAACAGAGCACCTTTGACTCTTCACTTTTCTCCCGAGAGAGACAAAATAGAAACAAACGGATGTTGTGGAACGGCCTATTAATCCCACAGAGAGGTTCATGTTAAGTGACCTATATGACTTTGAACACTTTGTTTTCGCTGAGGCTGATTCTGTGACTGATACACATACTAACTGCACATTCAAATGGCTTTTAAACAAACTCCAAACAGCACTTCGCTACTCCACTACCTGTTCGGCAAGTACCTAATCACATCCAAAGTCCCATTTCCTGTCAGTGAAATTACATTAAATATCTCCCTCTAGGTCCTTGTCCAAAGTGACCCCAAACTCACTGTGGCTGATAAGGGTGCTAACTAGGTAAAGGCTGAAGCACTTTCCAGTGTTCGGTCAGTGAAAAGAGCCACAGTGAAAGGAACACGGATGGAGAGGTGGGGGGTGGGGTGGGGGGGGTAGAAGGCTGGGGGGTTGTGGCCCTGCCCCTGCTTGTTCCATTTTCCAATAAACTCCAGCAATCAGATCAGCGCTGCTTTAAATGGACGACTTGATGGCAGCAGGCTGCATTAGCCGCTGGTGTTCTCCCAATCCGATTAGACAGAGACAGTGACAGTTTCCAGCCAAAAGAGGCAGGTAACACATGCACACACAGACACACACGTTGCAAAGATTGCAGTAACATCGATGTAAACTTAAAGAGCCACACATTTAAGATGGAGCGTTTTGTTGAAAAAGTGGGGTATGGACATGAATGAGCATCTTTCACACACAGTGGCACATACAGGCAGGACCTCTTGTGGCCGTTTGTGGTGCTAATAGCAATTGGACACACACCGCAAACTGGTCTGGAGCAGATGTCATTATTGTTGAGCACTCAGGCACTTGATGTTTCCAAGTTGCTGGGAAGTCATTTGGGTGTATTAGCAGCTCCTACAGGGCAAAGATCATGCCCTGAGGCTATGTTATGTGTCAGTGTGTGAGAGTACAGATGTGTGTATGCTTGTGTACGTAGTGGGTGATTTACGCATGTAAAAACTCTCTCGCTAATGGCTCCCCTGCTTTGAGGACCAGCCTTTTACGGTCATATAATTACCCCTGATTGTTTTTATGTACACAATGGAGTACTTTTCCATTGTGCACGTGCCTGATTTGAAAACCTGGCAACAAGCTGCTAAGTGCAACAGGCAGTGTCATAAAAATGGTTGCCATACTTCAGATAGCTAAAACCCCTTTCAGTTCAGCCGCTCCTATTCAGGACTTACAGCAGAGAGAATGGTTCCTCAGTGTGCTTATCAGGTAAAATAAACCTCAATGATGCAAAGTAATGGCTGGGTTATATGAGAATGCATGTGTGAGGTAGAGACTGGAAACCCTGCTCCTTATCACGGGGCCAGACAGAGAGGAGTGAGACTGTACTTAACAGATTTAGACGGTCAGTGAAGCCCAGCACCTGGACAGAGAGAAAGAGGGGAGGAGAATCATATCTCAGGTTACAGTGCAGCCAGCGCAGCCTCAATAGGACAGATACGGAGAAAAATGAACAGGTCAACAGTGGTGAAACTTTTTGCAAAATGACAGACCGACCAGCTGTTTTTAAAAATTCAGATTATCTACATGTTTCTTTTGAAGGGGGAAGCAACAAAGACTTTGCTATTGTACTTGAGCAGAGTTTACTTTACTTGAGTGTTACTTTTTGACACTTTTATGCGTTTAATGTAATTTTCTACCATTTTCTTTTACTAACATTACCAAAACAGGCTCATTACATTAGTTTCAATGAACCAAAACCGACTCAAAACTAAATTAATGGTGCAATACTAATATTGCGAAACCAAGATTAAAAGGATGTACAAGACACAGAAAGAAAAAAATAGGCACGACGGTGAGACTGGGGCATAGAGAAAAGTCACCATAATGTTTAGAATTGTGTTACTGGCAAAAGTGATCTGCACAATGGAGTGAAGTTAACCATTTTTTTTAAGTTGTTTTTTTAAATAGTATTTGCATTGTAATATGACGTAAGGTTCAGCTACCTTTGCACAGAAAAAGTGTGTAGAAATGTCCGTCAAGTCTTCTTTTCACTTTCATACTCACTTTTATTCTATCAGTAATTTCGCTTTTACTAGAGTTACCACCTCTGGTTTCTTTGCCTTACAAAGCTTCAACTATTTTACTCAATTGTACGACACAATCTAATAAACAAAAAGGTACATGTAGATGGAAAGATTTAAATATGGGTTTATGCTGCCATGTGCTGATAAAAGGAGACCACTGGCTGTTTTTTAGTGTTTTATGTTCGAAACACATTTATGCTGCGCTGTGCTACCTGACGCCTTCTGATCCTGTGGCTGATGATGGACTGCGGATCAGCCAGTTAATTTACACCAGATAAAAGCCTCTCATCTCCGCCAAGGTAGATTACTGTAATAGCAGCCTTTCTCATCTTTTGATCTTTTTTACTGCTGCGTCGGTTCATTTGCATGTGTCAGAGATACAGCTTTATTTAGGGCGCTTATTAATGTGAACAGGAGGGATTCTACATACTAAAACCTGAGGCAGATTAGTACTGACCCCCCTGGATGCTGTTTCTTCACATACATTTATGAGCACATCATCGGTGTGTGCAGGTAAAAATTGTATCTTGTAATACTGTGAATACACACATATGCTGTATAAGTGTGTGTAATAGTGCTTGTGCATAAACAGAATACAGACAGATAAACTTACAAAGTGATGCGCAGCCACACACATATATTTAGAGAGCACATAGATGCAGACACACACATCAGGACAAACACAAACATTCCTTCATGCCTGCCCTTCACTGACAGCGTATTGGACTTCTAAGCGTTCTCTCAGGCCTCGGTCTGTCATCCTCCTGTCTCTCCCTGGCTGCTTTGCTCTGGCAGATATGGTCGATGTGGACGTGTACTTTGTCCAGATCATCCGTGAGATGAGATGAGAGGAAGTGGGAGGTATTGTTCTTCCTGTGGCGCTAAGCCCCTGGGCGATTACCCTGTCAGGAGGGAGAACTCAGCGCCGGCGCCGACTGCCACAAACCAGCGCTAAATCCCAACTGATCGCAAAAGAGGCCGATTTTACACTTTAGATTCCTCCCATCTCTTAATGCGGCCGATGAGGCAGAGGATCTTCGCCTCTCCCTCATCTTATCCGCTGCCGCTATCCTCCTCAGCCGGTGGCGTCAACCCCTAAGCTTTCGCTGCAGGGATAAGACTCAACGCCTTGTCAGGCCAGATCAATGTGATTTTACAATGCAGTCCGAGAGAGACCCGTATAGCCAAGCGTGGCTAAACAACAGCACACAGCCCCTTCCACATGCTCAAACACTGCTCACAAGTGACTCGCACCACGTCCGTGTATCTTGCTTGCTCCAGTAAGATACCATAATCTAACAACAATCTTGTACACAAAACCTGTCAACTGCATCTCCTAAATCTGACTACCTCACACATACCTGCACTATCTCTCCCCCTTTTCCTCTCTCTATCTATGAGTTTATCATGGGGGTTGATCTCTCTGAATGCCTCATTGAACTACTCCATCAGTTTATCTTATCTATTTTCTCAGAAACACTCCTCGGGACAGTTCTTCAAATTCCTCTTCAAGTCGTCAAAGCAGTTCTTTTTTTTTTCAGTGAAAGATCACCCGAGGATATGTCCCCTGAAGATGACACTGTCATATGTGAGTGCATGCGCTTGTGTTTATATGCAAGACAGAGGATGTTTATGTGAGAGGAGAATTAATAAAGACATAGCAATTATAAGAGCCTAAAATGCACTCTGTAATGCTCTTTCTACCATTATTACTGAGGTTTATTATTGCTTTTTATTTTATGTAAAGTAAAAAAACAGAGGTTTTATTAGGACAGCCGGCTTAGGGAGGAAAGGGCCGATTGACTGAAGGTGAAATGAGAAATAACAGATATATTGTTCCCCATCTGAACATCCAGCTGCATGATGACAACCTCCTCCTAGCTAAGTCATCCGACTGATTTCCTGTTTGGGTTTGATCATCATATAGGGCCGTGCTAGTATATCATCACCCCCCTCCTCTCCTATCCTCTCCTTTAGTTTTACAAGTGACAGTTGGGAATAAAGTAGAGTGTAAATCTCTGGCAGTAATAAAGCTGCTCAGGCCAATGTTCCCTTCCTAATGCTAGTTCGTCTCTCCCTCATCACAAACTTGAACTTTTTTTAAACAAGACAAGCATGCGGCTGCCTTTTCATTGCTCCCACTAAGTCATCGTCAAGTGTCAGTTCTCAATCCAGGTTTAAGAGCAGCGGGTGATCCACCATCTAACATCCTCCTAATATACTCTCAAGTGCAGTAACACATCCTAAACCCACATTAAATGCAGAGCCCTTCACCAACACTGGCACACACACAAACACACACCTTTCCCTCTGCCTGACCACATTCCTGTAAAGGGCAATCGTGAATCTTGGCCTGGAATCTGAGTCGTCCTGCGCTGGTAAAGCGGTCTGTGGCAGCACTCCTCCTAGCCCCAATAAAGTCATCCCTGGGTGGGCAGGAAAGCCCCACACCTCCCTGACCTCCATCCATCAGCCAGAGGGGAGTGCTTGCCTCTGCGCACTGACTGGATCCTAAATCCATCAGCCAGAATGCAGCCAAAAGCCTGCTCACGCACTAAAAAGCACATACACACACACACACACACACACATTCGCACACACTCCAGCTGCATCTAACCTGTCCAAGGTCCACAGGTGTCAAAACATGCACTAACAGCTCCAAACACAGCCCCACAGCCGCCTAATCAGTCAGCATTAGATAATGCTGTCAAGTGGTCAGCCATTCGACTCCTGACATATCATTAAAAATCCTTTTTCTACTCCCAATTTATTGAAATGAGTCAGCAGATGGCCATCAGCAGTGGAAAATGTGAAGCTGACACAAAGGAGAAAAGAGGACACTCTGGATAAAAGTTCTTTTGCTGTATCTTCATTTAATACAAGCAACAACCTACTGGACATTGGTGAGTAAAACCTGTCTCACTGATTCGAACCTCACCACTAGGGATGTAACGATTACAAGTATAATGATAAACTGCATTAAATTTTAAAAATTAAATATTTTAAAGGATGCTGATGGGAAACTAATTGAAGCTGGTCAACCTATCTGCAGAAAATCCAGAAAAAAAGTCTCTGCGAAGGGAGGCAACACTTCATACACAAATGGTAGTGTTGCTTTTATATGCACATTTGATTTCTAGATAAGGTACATGAAACAGTGAAAGTGTTCTTTCTGTACCAGTTCTTAAATCTGTAATACTAGATCTAGTCTTGAGCACTGAATGCAAAGAAACGTATTCTTGGTTCTTATCTACAATTTGCACAAAGTGCAGGTACCTCTTATGGCCATGAGGTGCCATCTTTAATACACATTTGTATATTTGATATTTGCATGTGAAATACAACGTAAAATGTACATTATTACATTTTATTGTTTCTGCCAACACAAAGTACATTGTGCATGTTATTTTATTAGTTTTTTTCAAAATAAAACTTGGTTAAATTATTTCAGTGTATATAAGTACTTTTTGAACATGTTGAGCAAATTTCAACAATATCGCAATAATGATAACCGTGATAATTTTGGTCACAATAATCGTGATGTGAAATTTTGATATCGTTACATCTCTACTCACCACATCAACTTTTTACGTGAGTTAGACTGATGCACCAAACTTTTTCATCAGTTACATGCACTAGGTGCTCAGGTCTCTGCACTGGCTTCCTGTCACTCAGAGAATAGACTTTAAAACAGCTCTGCTGGTGCATAAGTCTGTCCATGGTCTAGCACCAAAGTACACCTTTGACATGCTGGTCCCATATGAACCATCTCAGACCCTGAGAACCTCAGGGACAGGTCTTTTGCTGGTGCCCAGAGTCAGGACTAAACAAGCTGCGTTTCAGTTCTATGCAGCTAAACTCTGGAACAGTCTTCCTGATGATGTGAGACAGGCCTCTACTCTGACAATGTTTAAGGGCTCTGTTTAGCTGTGCACATAAGAACTGAAAGTGCTATAGGTGCACTCTTCTCTTTTACTTTATTTTAATTAATTATTGTTTATGTTTTATTGCTTTTTTAAATTTTTTTTCTTAAATTTTAATTTAATTTTTTTAAATTGTAATTGTGTGTTTTTAATTTGTCTCTTTTCCATTTTGTAAAGCACTGTGAATAGCCCTGTGTATGAATTGTACTATACAGATAAATTTGCCTTGCCTTGCCTAGGTACAGATTTCTCAACAAACCTTTTGGTGTTGGATCTGTACTTTGTAATAAATAGAAGACAACAGTACAACACTTTTTTTTTCTTTTTGTTTTTTACATGTTGATACTCCTACATGAAAGAAAACTCTTGTCCCTTCTAGTGGATGACCATGGAACCTAGAACTGGTTGATCTCTCCAAAACACCATATGGCAAACTGTTGATATAGAACCACAAGTGACCATCTGAATTACAAATCACAAAATCACAAAATCACCTCATATAAAACCTACTTAACCAAATTGTAATGCATTTTCATCTTATTTGCGGTGGTTTTTGAAGGCTTCAGCGGTATGTAATGGGTTTTTTTTTTGTTGCTGTCTGACTAGAAACTCTGCATTTTTGCATCATTTTGTGTTAACATTATTGCAGTACTGACAATATCTAGTTGAAGAAAACATGAGTCCACATTTTCCTGCACATGCATTTGTAATGCTACAGTATTTCTATTAGTGATCAATACTGTGGGGCGGCATGCTGCAGCACTTGCATCCAAAGACATGCACCTAATACATTAACTGGTCAATCCAAAATCACCTGTAGGTGGGAATGGTTGTTTATCACTGTATGTAAGCCCTGCAATGGACTGGTGACACGCCCAGGGTCCACCCCACCTTCACCTGTTGGTAGTTGGTATAGGTTCTTTCACTCTGATGACAACTTGTTCACTTTTATAAGAATCAAAATGTTTTCACACTAACATACTGCATCTCTAAAGCATGTGTGTAAATCAGACTTACTGCATGTTGGAGTTCAGAAGTTGAGCACACATTTGATGAATTCTTAGTAATTTTTCATCCTCATTTCTTCATTTATAGCAAAATGATGTTGCACAAACTCTGCAAGTTAACACACTCACTTCAGCAAGGACAGACGCTCATGTATTACTATAAACAGACCGCAATAAACTCCCTAGCCTAGTAACTTATGCTAGCAACATTAGTGCTACAAATCAAGGGGGGTGCATAATCTCTCTAAGATACCATAATAACACTGATAAAAAAGCTATTTTAAAGGAATGATAGCTCAGTAGTTAAGTTTTAACAGTGCTGTTTATTTCTTTTTTTTAATTGACACAATCTACACGATAAAACAAAACAAAACTAGAAGCACTCGGAGAGCGCAGACCTCCACCAAGGCTGATCAGTGGCCCCCCCCATGGGCCCCCCCACGCCAAGGAGGTTATGTTTTTGCCAGGGTTTGTTTGTCTGTCTGTTTGTTTGTTTGTCTGTCCGTTAGTGTGCAACATAACTCAAAAAGTTATGGACAGATTTTGATGAAATTTTCTGGTCTGCGCCCCCCCTGTGGGCCCCCCCACCCCCGATCACCACCAAAATTTAATAATTTCTTCCTTATCCCATTTCCAACAAACCCTGAAAATTTCATCAAAATCTGTCCATAACTTTTTGAGTTATGTTGCACACTAACGGACAGACAAACAAACAAACAGACAAACAAACAAACCCTGGCAAAAACATAACCTCCTTGGCGGAGGTAACAAAACAAAAAAACAGATGATATGCCAAATTTAGATTAATCACTATCCAAGATCATCAGATTGCCCAGTTCTACTCGGACCTTATTTGATAAAAATATGTACAGAGATTAGCCTAATCATTTTTACCTCCGCCAAGGAGGTTATGTTTTTGCCACAGGTTTGTCTGTTTGTTTGTTTGTTTGTCTGTCCGTTAGTGTGCAACATAACTCAAAAAGTTATGGACAGATTTGGATGAAATTTTCAGGGCTTGTTGGAAATGGGATAAGGAAGAAATTATTAAATTTTGGTGGTGATCGGGGGTGGGGGGGCCCACGGGGGGGGCCACTGATCAGCCTTGGTGGAGGTCTGCGCTCTCCGAGTGCTTCTAGTTTGTCTGTTTGTTTGTTTGTCTGTCCGTTAGTGTGCAACATAACTCAAAAAGTTATGGACAGATTTTGATGAAATTTTCAGGGTTTGTTGGAAATGGGATAAGGAAGAAATTATTAAATTTTGGTGGTGATCGGGGGTGGGGGGGCCCACAGGGGGGGCGCAGACCAGAAAATTTCATCAAAATCTGTCCATAACTTTTTAAGTTATGTTGCACACTAACGGACAGACAAACAAACAAACAGACAAACAAACCCTGGCAAAAACATAACCTCCTTGGCATGGGGGGGCCCACGGGGGGGGCCACTGATCAGCCTTGGCAGAGGTCTGCGCTCTCCGAGTGCTTCTAGTTTGATGTAATTTAAATCATGCCATCAATTACCTGTATCATGTTTGTCGCTTAAATGATAATTTTGCAAGTTAAGAAAATCCAAGTTTCTGTTAAAGTATATGATTGTAAAAATATAAAATGTGAAAGACAACACAACCGCAATCATCCAGTTGTCAACATAGACAGACTAGTTGTGGTTTCACTTCTTTCATTATATTATTACAGCACAAGAAGAAATATGTCGAGAACAGCCCATTTGGTGTTGGTATTGTGTCAGACGAAAGCTACTGAACCAATAAAACTAAAGGGAACTATACTATATTTAACATAAAGTACATTTACTTTCATGGTCAGGGACAGATGTAATTGTTAACACAGGTTTTTATTTAGCCAGTTATCTTCATTTTTAACTACCAGTTTATGTCAAGGTTTTGATGTTAGAGGATGAGTACAGGGCATGGTGTCACATATACAAACATGCCTTATTTAAAGAACACTATAGATAAAGCTTAGAGTCAATCAGAGGCAGAGTACGTGTTGGACCTTCACATAATGTGGGTGGGGGACAAAAGAAAAATGCTACAAATATACCCACAGACAGTTTGACAAATGTCAAGGGCACTGGAGCAACAAAAATGTTTTGTCATGCTTGACAAAGTGTCCAAATAAGACGCAAGGCATGCAAATTAGGAGAAGCTGGAACATAATAAGAATCCATAATAAGAACAGTTCTTATCTTTCAAGACTTTGTACCAAATCCAAAACATCAACTTTGGAAAAAAGACAGAAGAGGGCATAGGACAGCACATAGACAGGACATAAAGTGCAAAGACAAGAGTTACTTTGTTATTTACAACATAATATACATTTGGTTGGATTTTACATTTTAATGAATAGGGGGGATTTTACTAATACTTCACATCACCAACATATGAACATTAGGAGACCAGTGTTCTCCAGCACCAACAACTAAAACCAGCTGATCTAGTTCAGTCTCTGATTGGGCTGAGAAAATAACTTGGCTAAACACCTTCAGCAATTCCTGTCTGATGGGCTTTTATAGAAAATTACAGTTAGCATCACAACAAAAACACTGTTCACTGATACAAATTACAAACAGAGAAATTTACAACTAATGTAGCATGAAAGCTGATAAAATCCAAAAGAATGGAACATGATCTTGTATGACATAAAATACCACCTCACCCCTGATAAGTTTCCTTATTCGCTGGCTCTCGTACAAAAAAATAACCAAACCGTGCTCTAGTCTAGACCACCAGGGTGAAAACACACAACAACCATGTCCAACATTGGCTCATGTCCTGGAACCAGATCGACAGATGGACAGAGTGACATATACCAGTTAATGTTAGAAGCCCTGAACATTATTTTTGACAGTAGGATTTCACTCTTACGCCCAGTTTGTCAGATGAGACTTGACAGGAAACAACAGCCAAAAAAAAATCTCACAAAATCAATTCTGGGCCCAACAAAATTCTCCTCTAGGACAAGAAGATGATTCCCTAGAGTATATGATTGGAAAAACACCGTGTCAGATGGTCATTTGGCTAGTTAAAGCGTGTTAGGTCAGACAAACATAGACCCTGAGGCAGCCATAATGTCAGAGGCCAAAGATCGAGAGCCTCTGTGGGGTGCAAGAAAACCCTCCCACATTTAGTAAATATACAGTGTTTAAACTACACAGTGTTTTTTTAAAATGAGTTCTAATAGATATGTTGGCCACCTAACACACATACAAACACATCTCAAATCTCCCACCAACTGAAAAGAGACTATTTCTCATAAGGGTGGGACTGTGGGAACCATGCTGTCACTTCCTGTGCCCGCGGGCCTCGGCCAATCGTCATCAGATAAGAGCCACGGCTCTGCCAATCAGGGCTGGGCCTCAGCTTCACATGATGGAGCAGGGGATGCGATAAGGACATAACTTGCCAGGGAAAATGTCTTGATCTCAATTGTGCTCCCTTTAACCAGACCCCTTTTCCCCCCCTTCCCACCAAAATAGTTGTTTGGAGACAAGGTTTCTTTTTGTCTTTCGCCCATAATTATGTTCCCTTTCATCTGCCCCCCTGTTCCCCTTGACCCCTACTCTGGGGTCAGTGGCCAGGATATCCCACTCTCCTCAGGCCAATAATGTGCCTTTTAGGGTGAATGAAGAGGGGCATTCATGCCAGGGTAGACAGGAGAGCAGCGAGGAGAGTAATCACTCCATCACACTCTGCCCCCGTCTGTCCCAGCTCCAGCCCAAACACCCAAACAGCTCGCCTCGCTCATTACATCAAAGACCTGGACACGGATTGCAGCCTCGGCCTGAGCCCCACGCCGCACAGAGGATGACTGTGTCACCGCCAGCCGACGAAAAGAACGGCGGTTCACCAGAAGTTGTGCTCACCAAGGAAACCCCCTATGGGAGTTTTTACATATGATGACACACTGATGCTACTTCTGATGATTGTCCGACTGTTGACATTCAAAGAAATTCAGTCACACACAAGGTAACACAGAAACACCCACACGATCATTCAACAAACCATTAGCGAACAGAGTCTAAGCATGAGTCATTAAGGAAGGGTGTGAATCTGTGGGAAATTTCAATCAGACTTGAGCGGTCATACACGTCTAACATACATTACATAAGTATTGTTCCTGTCACAGGTGGTGGTCTGGCTTATGAACTAGTCCCTTGACACCACGCTAACTACAGTCAGGTTATGTCAACATTTTGAATGTATTTTAAAGAGGAATACGCCAAAGGGGTGTCATGGCTTATATACAGCGCGTCTATGAATATCTGTCTGGTTTTACTTTACTGTAAAATGTTGGAGGGCCTCTCTTGACCCTGCATGCAAAGAACAATAACCAGAGTATCTTAAAGCATTCCTCAAAAAGACCTGAAGAATGACTGGAATTCTGCCAAAATCAGCCATACTGTCAGAAACCCCACTCCCTCACTGATACATAGACCAACTGTGCGGCAACACAGCAAACTATCACCTCTTGCACCTATTTTACATGGATTAAATTACATTTTACTTCCTTATACATAAATTACAGGCATGTGTGAGGTATGAGATGGCACTGAATTTTTCCCAACACAGAAAGAGTTACATTTAAATGGAAGCAACTGATCATAAGGAAAGGGAAGGACAGGATTTTAGTGATATTGATGGTACTATTTATTCTGCTTGTTTTTATTGATTTATTTATTGTTTATGGATACATTTCCGATGGGGAAAAACTAAAAAACAAAACACAAAAAAATAACGCGTTTCTAAAGTTAAAGTTCTTGCTGACAGATGTATTATTGTATTGGCTGTTATAATTTACAGTATTAAAGAAAGTTGACAACAGCTTTCTGAACTGTCTGTTACTCTCACAAGTTTCTTTTTAGCGTTTGAAACAAATCTCCATTTCAAGAGAGTTTCAACAGGAAGCTTTTCATTGTAATGAATGAGATTCTGATAATTGTACTTATACTAAATCTCCATGAAAGTTTAATTTACTGATAAGTGAATAAAAAAAAAAAAAAAATCAAACCTGTTCTTAAATTAATTTATTATGTCTAACTTATGAAGCATTTAATATATTTCATGTATGGTTTCAGTAATACATGCATAAAACTAAGCTGTGACTTGAGAAATGCATACGGTTTCAAAAAGGCTCAGACTAAAAGTGATTGAACATTTGATCAGAAAAGTACTTTACTCATGATTTATACATAAGGCCTATTATCATCAACTGGGTTGTGAAGGCTTATCATTTTTAAATACTGGGGAGAGAAAAAAAACTTTGGGAAACAATGCATCACAGTATCATATGCTGACAAGCACAAATCGACAGAACATTGGCATAAATAAGAAGTATTGATAATCTCTGAGGCTCTGATGTTTCACATTGATCAGACAATTTGGATCTGGTCCGCAACTGGAACTGGTTCTTGACTTCCATCCCTACTGACCAGAGCAGCATTGAACAAACACGAAGGCCTCAGTGCTGTAGCTTTATCAGCAGTGTTTCCTCGTGCAGCCAGCGGCCTGAATAGACCTCAACCAGTCTGCCGGCAGCCTCCCCAGCCTTTAGAGTTTTACTGTGATCAATAGCTGGATTAATTGCTGAAAGCGCGGGGGGAGAAGGCCGAAGAGAGAGAGAGAGAGAGAGAGAGAGAGGAGGGAGGAGGTCGTCAGAGCCCCAGGCAGGGGAGGGTTTCAGAAGGTGGGGGTTAAGATGTTGCTGACAGGCAGGGAAAGCTGAAGGGATTTAAAAGGCGAGCGGAGGAGAGCTGGAGCTGGAGCTACAAGAGCTGGAGAGCGAGCTTCACCCCTCCCCAAACCTACCCCACCCCAGGTCACCTGGCAGCGTGCAGGGCGGCGGGCCGTCAGATTAGGATCTGAGAGGGGGAGATAACGAGTTTATTGCCCCCTGGACGGGGCTGTTGGAGCCAGGGAAGGAGGAGGGCAGGCCAAGCAGGCAGGGGTGGGGGGGTTGAATGGTGGTGGTGGTGGTGGTGGTGGGTGTTTGTGTTTGTTTTAACCTGGGGAGATAGATGCAGCCAGGCAGGGTCTTTATGAAGGAGCAACCCCAGCAGGGCAGTAAAACACACAGACAGCATGGTTAGAATACCAGCAACACCGCTCAAGCAATAGCCGCAGCAGCTCATCCATCAGCCACAACATATATACTCAGTTACATATGCACACGTGCTAAAAAACACACACTTAGAGCAACAACTTCTATCTCAGTGTGTGTCTGTTTTTTTCTCTGACTTAGCAAGAAGCTGCACAAATTGATTGTCAAGTGCACAGTGAATAACTGATATTCAAATCACTATAATAATAAATGGTCGCCATTTCCACCAGTGTCCTAATTTGTGCGGGCTGAGTAACTTCATGTCTGTGGCCCTGTTAGAAATTCCACTTTCTCATTGATAAACCATGTGTACTTTCATGTTATCTCCTGAGTTATTGGAAATGGGATAAGCCCGATCCTATTACAAGCAACACAGAATAACGTATGAAATCTATATGTATTTCACACCACTGTGATCTTTGGTCACTGAATTCTGTGCACGTATTAGGAGCCTGTATTAGCTTTGCGTGTCTGGCCCAGGCGCTGGAAGAGAGATAAGGGGAGCGGATATGAGAAATATGAAAAATAGCACTGTGATAGGATGATCAGTGAGAATGAGCAATACGGGCTGCGGTGACAAATGGGACAGGGAGCCAAAGAGGAGAGCAATGCAAAACGGCATTAGAGCCAAGGACAGAATGATTTTCCAAGAGGAGTGGAGACGAAACATACTTTACTTAGAAAGAACAGGTCAATAATAACCTCGTGATATCAGTCATTTACTCATTTATTCTATTTCACATTTTTCAGTGCGGTCATCGAAGAGAGTCTGTTTTACACTGGAAATGAAATGCACTTCACAAGCACAGGCGTCGCTACCTTTCTGCATGTGCAATAACAGGAATCTTAAGGGTCTTTATGTGTGATAAAGTCTTCAAATTTAACTCTAAGCCTCGTGCTACTCAATTTAACTCATTTTACAAAGATAAGATTACATGATATGTTTGGGATTTTTATAAGAGAACAATCCAACCAAACAATTGAAAGTGGACAGACGTCCGAACCGTCAAGAGGAATAAGATGAATAGCACGATCCTCCTCAAACATACAAACCCCCACTTTCTGCACAACACACTCTGCCTCTGCAACACACTCAAAGAGATTTTGGGGCCCTGTGGAGTGGCACGTGAGCAGCCCTCTGTCAGCTGTGTTTGCAGTGAGGCAGGCGAGGGGCGCCGTGCACCTACGAAAGAGAGTAGCGACCCAGGGAAATGGGAGAAAGGAGGGGTGCTCTGTGGAAAGGCCAAGGCCCAGAGAGGAGAGAAAAGAGCAGCCACAAAACAGCTTTCCTCCAGAGAGGGAGAGAGAGACCGAGAGAGGGGAGGGGGCTCCTGGAACAATGCCCTTTCAGCTGCAGGTGCAATAGCTAAATCTGTGTGTGTAAGGAGCACTTTCTTTTTTGTGTTAATTGAGCTGATCTGTTGTCTTTTCTACGCTGCAAGTTTAACTTGCAGCTGATTAACATGTGGCCTTTCGGAGTTCCTCTGTGTGTCAGTGTGTGTGTAGAATCACAGAATGAGCTCCTTCGCTGGCGTGAGTAGAGTGATGACACAGGCACAGGGTGTGTAGACACAAGCTAACACAGAGTGTTAACTCGATTTGCACTTGTATGGAGCACAGAGCAATGGTTAACACATCTGAATAAAGGCTTTATGTGCTACATGTCGTACAATTGCAAGTGCACAGAGGCGTCACTCAGCCACTAGATTAAATAGCATACTCAGAGGATTAACAGCTTTATACCTAAGAACAGTAATGCAATATAACAACCAAGCATTCAGATCACTGCATTTTATACTACTGTGTTAAACACTGTCATATTGGTACTGTGACAATGCATCAAATGCAAAACATAATTACATTTGCCAAGGAAGTTATGTGATCACTCCCATTTGTCTGCCAGTCCATGGGATAAAGCAAAAACTACAGCAATGATTCTCATTTACATTGGTGGAGGTGTAAGGCAAGAATGAACCCCTTACTTGCATCTTAAATCTGAAATGGATAAATTATGTTTTAATGCCTGCAAGAGGTCAAAAGTGGTATTTCAGTGGTAACTGGTTTAAGGTAACTGCAAGTAAAACTGGAAACAGATTTAACAAAACACTATTATGTGTGACATTGCAATTAATTAACATAAGAAATAAACCAAAACGCCATATTAAATGGAAACAGCAGTGAAACACCACCTTGCATTAAGAGCTACAGAAGTAAATGTTTGAAACAACACTATATGATCCAGACCAGAGGTTCACTTTGGGGGCAAGAGCAAAAGCCAGCTCTGGGTTTACTGGCAAAGTACTCTTTACATCTCAGCTCTTTCCTCAACAGTTGAGGTAGTCTGTTATTGTATGAAATACTACATCGATGGCAAACCAACTCTTTATTCTCATAACTGTGGTGGACGGAATGACATAAATTTGCCATAGATGCTGCCAGTTTCCAAAAACTTGGTTATAATATCCAATACATGTGTATGGAAACCTGCCAACAACAAAAGAATAAAGAAGAGCCCTAGATTAACTTCCATCTTCAAATGGCAACAGTCGGTTAAATTTGATAAAATCAAACTACCGATCAGCACCAGAAAGACCTTTGTTACCATGGTAATCATCAGTAATAACAATAGAACAACTTACAAAAAGGAGGAAAACAGTGATCATAACTTGTTGATTGTGGATTTATAACATCATGGAATAAGAGGAAGAGTGGACTGTTACCGTTCTAGTAAATACAAATATCACTTCCTCACCTTAGGTGACAGTTATTGTGACCACAGTAGGTTAAACAAAGAAGACTTTAATATCTCCTAGTTTGACATCAAAACATTTTGGCGACTGAACTTAATGAGGTCCGGGTCTTGACGCCAAGGGTCTGTCCCTGACAGCTGCCCCATGGTGAGAGATCCTGATATTCAGACCCCACCAGGTTGGACAGCCCTGTTTGGACAACTGGTTCCTATCCCACACTCACATGAGGCATCGCGGCCACAGAGAGACGACCCTGCAGCCTCAGGGCAAAGCTGAGGCCAGGCTTCAGTGTTAACACACTGATAGAGAAGTGCCCACACACCACCCACTGGCTTTAGAGGTGGTCTTCACCTGCATACGAGGCGTTTGTACTCATGCGTAGCAAACATGCATGTCGACACACCTCAAAGTAAGAGCCCCAGGGCCAGCGACGGGGTGTGCAGGCGGCCCCAGTAACTCATAAACACAAACATGTGTAACACCTTCAAGAAGACCCTCACTCCACAAAAAGTGTGTACCCTGTTCCTCCCCCATCCCGCATGTCAGCCCATCCCTTTTATAGGAGATTATTGGGAGAGAGAGAGGAGCAGAGGGTAAAGATGGGAAGCAGCGATATGGAAGGATAGAGAGAGGAAGATGAAGACTGAAACAGAGAGATTTTGCTCTCCACCCCTCTCTGCAGATATTACTGCTTAATTAAAAGGGCAGCATGTGCTAAGTATTATTCCAGCTGAGATCTCTATCTTCAGCCTATGTAATAAGATCTTCAGCAGGCTTACAGCTAAATTTTCGAGCAAATTTCCTTCCTATTCTTTGCCCTTATTTCCTTTCGGCCTACGTCTGTTTTGTGCTGTCACTGCAATCTTTTTGCGTGTCTGCATTGCCAAGCGGGACTGTTTTGCATGTTAATTAATGTAATATTTTGTACACCACTTGGGAGCATGCAAGTGTTCTCTTGAATGTGTTCCAATTAAGAAACATCCCTTAGGCACAAATTGGTTTGGACACACAGAAAATGTTCACATATTTTTACATATTTGAGGGACCGTGGAAAACGTGAACAAAATGCAGAGTTTACATGTTGTACAAGTCTTACAGAGGAGCCCCTTCTTCCTCACTGTCATCCCAAAGCCATCTCTCCTTGTCTCCATCTGCTTTATATCCTGATGATGATTCACGTCTGCTGCTAAAGCTGCAAATCCAGAGATGGCGGCTGGTTGGGATGTCAGACTGTCTACTTTTAAATGAACGTTTCCAAAACCTTAACAGTGTAACAGCATTTAAAAGTAGTATCAAAACCATGTGCCCATCATTGCAGAGCCGGGATGTAACATGAATTTTGTCCAGGGGGTAGAATACAGAAATCACCTTCAAAACATTTCATTTCATCAGGGAGGATATAGTGTAGATTTACTTATAACACACATACACAGTAAGCAGGATTGCCAAGTCATTCATGTATCATGGCTAGTGGAGGGGTAGCCAGGAGCCCCTTTTGCATTTTTTCCAAAAGAGTGGCTTTGGACTCACATTCAATCATCTGGTAAATTAGTTTAATCCTGCAGCAAATCTGTCCCTCTCCTGGGACGTTTCCAGAGGTGTCAATCAGAGATAAGGCCTGTGTGACAATAAAGCCACCAAACCACAGGGGCGAGTGTTGCTCTTTAACTCCTCCATACATTTGATGCTATTTGATTTATGGGAGCAGAAAAAAAAGACAAGCCATTTTCTTTTCCATTATACTGCTAAAGGAGGAAAATAAATGATGAGGACAGTCTGTACTTGGTAGTCTTCTGTTACCTTCAATGAATTACATACAGCTGCACAGTTGCAAGATGTCAGTGGAAAAAACACAGTGTAGAAATCGAGAAAAGTAAACAACTCAGTGAAAAATCTACGTAACACTCCGAGGAAATTCCTGTGGGATACACTTAATAATTTATTAATTCAAACCCGGGATGAGGAAAGCACTAATTCCAGGTATAGTCTCATGCAGCCTTAATTTATATGATCTATGTAAATAAAAGAGAATATCTGAATAGTAATGATAATAGTAATGCGAGTTACCTTTGCTTCTTTGAAGTGCCGCTTAAACTTTACAGTGTGGTGTAAACAGCTGGTGAAGTAAAACACAGACAATCATCAAAGAAATAAACTGGCAATCAAAACCTAAACACACTGAAAGATCTGTCTCACATACACATGCACACACTCCTAAATATATAAACAGTGTTTGTCTGTCTCACTTGATATAAAGACAAGCCTCTGCAGATCACTTCTGCCCTCTATTGATTGTACGAAGTACTGCTGCTACAGAGATGTGCAGTTACAGGATGGAATTAAATAAGATGCAATAATTGGCTTCCACTTAGAACAGCTATATGAGGAAAATTCAAGTAAATCATGGCTTGTTTGTAATAAGCATCTAATTGTGACTGAAGGATAAAAGAAAAACAGTACTGTGTGGAAAAAAACATAGCTAATTGTGTTTATATTGGCTAAAATAGTGCATTTTATTTGATTTTATAATATATTTTCATTTTTAAAGATAAACTTCCCAACTGAAATGAAACAGAAAAGCAAGTGAATATAAAATTAAGTTGCATAATTTTAAACCTCTTTAAATTGTGACATTTTCATAAGTTTGGTATTTAAAACCTATATTACTGTGAACTTCTAATAATCAGGTAGATTCTAGGAACAGAAAAAATATCAAAGGTTTTTTTTTAAAACAATATATCATCATAAAAATGTATTAAAAGCGTATGGTCAGAAATGTAAGAGGAAAAAGATTTCTTCTGCAAAACAAAATGTTTTAAATTTCCAATCCAAGTTTTTAATGAGTACATTATTTTTCATTATATGAACTCATTGCCTTTTTTTAATACCAAAGTGCATCAACTCAATAAAAAACCACTCCGATTTAAACCCACTCAGCAAATCCAAGTTTGTACAATCAGCGACCAGAGAGCTAATTTTGCAGTTGCAGAATGGCACAGCAGAGTGGAGGAGAGGAGGGGGATTCAATGCGAGTCATTTTAACATTAAAACAAGTGGAGACGGAGGAAACAAAAAGAGCAAAAGGGGAAAGGAAACTTCAAAATGCTCTTTGAGGAAAATGAGATCACAGGCTGCAATTATATAATTCTTGTCAAGTGATGGTGGCGATAGCCTGAGAGGAATGCACATACACACATATACACTCATATACACATACACATAGGGATAAACTCCAGTGGGAGAATAGCCTCCTTGACTACATTTTTAAATGTTGGAAAGTTATGGGGGTCGCATCGGGGTCAGGTACAGGAAGACTATATGTGTGTGTCTGATTGGACATGTGTGTGTCAGGCCCTGAATACTGGGCCCCTGATAAAAGCACTTCTCCTTATTTCCTCCTTTGTCTTTTTTTTTGTTTTTGTTTTTGTCCATTTGGTCCCTCTCTTTCTAGTTATGATGAAAGTCAAAAAGCCAAGCGTTCCCAAGGGTTCCCTGATGCCAAGTGCAGATTTGAAGTGGAAGCATGACTTATGAAGTGTGTGATGTGTGTGTGTGTGTGTGTCTTGGAGCTTTGAGAAACAGTCCATCTTGATATGACTCCTTCACATGGATTACAGCACAACCGCATGAATTCAGACCTATTATAATAATATTCAGTAACAGTATGGTGTGCTTCATGCAGCTCAGAATAAACCAGGCATTCATGCCGTGGCCGCCATACTGTGGACGGTACACATCTCCACATCTTTGAGTTTACAAAACCCATTTACAACACCGGGGGTGGAACACAAAGGTTCCAGTCTGGGCCCTTGTCATCCACACACACATCCACACACATCCACACACACACACACACACACACACACACACACACACACACACACACTCTTATATACTGTACAGTCACACAAACACACACTCACACAGACTGGTGGTGGGGCCAGGGGGTCTGCTGCTAGGTTCCCAGGGAGCCTCACTGGTCTGATGGAGGCACTTTGTCTGAAGCCGGGGCAGACTACAGCAGACTCCAGAGGAGATGCCTATCAGCTACTGGCTATGCTACGGCCTGGAGGAGAGAGGGAGGGAGAGAGAGGGATAACAAAAAAGAGGGAGGAAGGAGGAGAGAGAAAGAGGGCGATGCAAGACATGGATGAAAAAAAAAAGCAGATTAAAAATAGAAATATTTGTGTCATTTATGATGGAATCAAGACCAGTGGGGATTTTTAAGGCCATATCGTTGCAAGACAATTCACCGGAAACAAACATGCCAGATATTGACATCAGTGCTTTACTGCAACAGTCAAAACTATTGGGATAAATCCCTCAACAGGCAAATCAAGTTTAAGAGCCCAACTACTCGCCGCTGACAAAAGTATCTGTCTGGCATGCGTCACGCTGTAGATAACATATGCAGCAGAGGCCGTACGCAAGTGCTGACAGGCAGAGTGATGTATAGTGAAACTGAGGGAGAGTCAGGTCGGTGACACACTAAAGGTCAACAAGGAGCGTGACCTCTCCAGGTGTGGCCTCAACACTCAGTTTCAACATGGCAGGCACACTTTCTTCAACCCTATTTTTATCCTCCTAACACATCTCTGACAGGTTTAAAATTATATGCAATATACAGTTCATCGTTCACTCTGGCAGGGACTTGGACAGGTATTGTAAGGTGTTGAGCTAAGATAGGAATAACAAAAAGCGGATATGAGGATAAATGCAATTCCTTTCTGCTGTCTATTTCTCTAATCTCCCCCTCTGATTACTCAGGCAGTGCAGGGTTATGGATTGCATTGGTTAGCCGGCACAGTGGTAGACAGATCTAATGTGTGCTGTCTGCTGCATGGCGACTTCTTAGTTAGAGCGTGAGGGAGCAGGGTAGGCTGAGGGGCGGGGGGGTCGGTGGGACTCGCACCGTGACCCAAGGATCTCCACGGCCTCTGTCAGCGGAAAATTAGATTACAACAGTCGGACCAGGGGGTGACTGAGGAAGGGGCGTCAAGAAGTCTAAATATGGAGGGCTCAGTATGTCCATAATCACTTTATACAAGTTAGATGAACAAAAAGACTTATCTTCTCCTCGCTGTCCAGATTGCCTATACTGGTGTCAAGCATTCATGTCTGTGTGTGTGTTTTGTCAAAGTTGTTCGACACAAATCCTCTACAGTTGCTATACCTCAGCGGTGTCCTCTTACAGTGAACCGGAAAAATAAAAGTGTACAGTGGAGCATAAACATTACTGATATGTCGGAATAGTTTTGACACGGTAGCAGCCAAAACAGGCCAATTCAGATGGTGCCATTCAGAAGGAAGCCCTTCTCAGAAACCGGCACAAACACGCAAAATAGCATGTCTGTTTGGATTAACCTTTACAGTAATGAAATAATCAATACAAGGTGGAAAATTGTTTATTATGAAAAAAGCATTTTTATCAAGAGTCTTGCTAAATTTTTTGTTTTACCGACAAAAAAGGAATACTTATAATTAAGTAAATGCGTCTTTGAAAAACATTTTGCCTTGATGCGAAAAAGATAAAGGTACAGTTTAAGTTTAAGAAAAAGAGACAAAAGAAAAAGAAAAAAAACAGGAAGAAGAGGTCTGGTAGACAGACACTGGCAGTGACTGCGGATGAACGCTGTCAGTAGACAGCAGCGGTGACGAGAAAGGGAAGAAAAAGAGTGGGAGGGGGTTGATGGACATAGACAGAGCAGAAAATTGAAGTACATGTAACATGACACAAATGGACAAAAGTATTTAGCTAATGATTTATTATTAAACAGACCAGGCAGCTCTCCTCAGCCCGATCCCCCTGCCTAGCTCAGGCCCCGGCCCTATTGTAGGAAGATGGAGAGGCAGATAAGCAGGGCTGTAATGGTAGTCAGATGGCAGGTGGGCTGGCCGAATCCGGGGTTAATCACTGCTAAGTGCTGTGGAGAAGGGAGGACACGGGGCCTGGCTGAAACACTGTATCCTGGGGGCCATTGGGAGACCAGGTAAGTCAGCCCAGGTAACTCACCTCGGCAGTTCAGGGAGACAGCTGGACTCTTGCACTGGTTGGCTAATGGTGTTAACTCAGGAGAGTCGCCACAATGATACGTTACATTAACATACTCCCCTCTGTCTCACTCTCTGTCTTGCTCTTTCAAACCATGTTAGGCTCTTTTGTATGTGCTCCATCCTGCTTTATTGCTTGGAGCACTTCCGAGTAACACAAGTGATTTAATCTGTCTGAGAGGAAGGAGAGAACACTGTGTAACAGAGAGCCCTGTGGACCTTTAAAACGGAGCTCCACAGAGACAAAAAGAAACAACTTTGAGTAATTTTCTTTTCACAGATGGATGAAATAAAAGACTAACTCATATTACATTTTAATTTTAAACATGATCAATTCAAGCACTGAGAGTAGAAGTCAAAACAACTCTAAACCAGCTGTGATCATAAAGACAATGTCATTTTAGGCCTGTATGGTTGTAGTTCACATTTTTTACTGAGCGTCCTCTATCGGTGGCTGTCTCCGCTCATTTTGAGCTGCAATAGCCTCCAGCGAATATCAGACTGCATGAAAAAACAACAAGCGGTCTCTCCTGCCACAGCATGAAATGCAGGCCGCAGTGCGTCTAAACAGCGGATGACAAACCCGTAATGAAGGCGGTAATTGGAACAACATTTCAGGTCCACCGTGCACGTCTTGCTCTTGTATCCCTGCCGCCATCAGGGCCTTCTCCCAAATCATTCCCAAACGTCCGGCAAATCAAAACAAAACACGAGGAAAAGAGCACAGCTTTACACAGCAGTGACTTCTGATGGGCCATTTCTGCTGGAGACTTGAGTCTGCATGGAGGTGGGCCTTACTCAGCCCTTAACATGAAACAGGCAGCTTCTCTGGGCTAAATTCAGAGCAATCGGTGGTAGTGGTGCACTGTTACTGCACCACACATGAGCTGTTGTGTTTGGAAATAAAGAGTGTAGCTGCACGCAATCTGCCCCGAGATAACAGAGATGTGAGAGAAAAAAAAATGCACTCATACATGGGCCTCCTCAATTTCCACTTTAACACATATACACACGCAAACAGCATCACCTTAAAACACACACATCCTACTGCATCAACTGCTTAGCTAGGTTATTCTTCTGCCTGCTCCTATAAAATGGAGTCATCGTAAACAACAGATGAAGTCATCTTGTTTTAGAAGAAGAAAAAAAGGAGAGGTCAGGTCGAACTGAGAGCCTTAGTTAAATCATCTGCTTGTTGTAAACAGTTGAGAGGAACATCTATCAGCCAGGCACGTGCCTCTGACAGTATAATAATAAGGTAGCGAGAGCTGGAGCGTGCACTGAAAACAGATGAAGAGAGCCACTTCTCTCCAGAGGCAGAAAGAGAGAGTGGGAGAGGACAAATAGAAAGAGAAAAGTAGCTCATCACCTTTTCCATCAGCATGGTGGCTGGTGCGGGTGTGACTGAACACAGTAACACTGCAGACACTGTTCATAATCACAAGGTTACTGTTCATTGTTCAACGTGACCTGGTGGCTATGAGTGACAAGGTGGGCTCTGTGCTACTGTGCGGATAATTACCTCATGACGACAAAGTGAACTTTGATGTACAGTCTCCCGCCGTAATGCTTTAATGACCTTAGGGCTGGTATTTGTGCATATCTGTGTATATGTTTATGCAGAAAATATCTACACACACATATACTGAAGCGCTCATTAATGAACACACTCTCTCACTCACTGACACACACACACACACACACACACACACACACACACACACAGAGACCAGGTTTGAGGCAGCCAGTAGACTTGATGTCAATCAAGTGGGTGTCTAATTAAAAGTAACAGGAGGAAGCTGCTGGGGACAGCAATCGCTATCGAACTCCCATTTTCATATGAATGGCCTTTTTTAATTAAACTCAACAGCTAATAAGCCTCAGTATCCAGACCATGTAGCAGTTTAACAGACAAAGAGCCACGAAAAAAAACACACATACACACACACAAGAGGCGAGCAGCGCAAAGGAGAATGGGGGATGAGAGGTAAAGACAGAAGGATGAATAATGAAGAGTCAGAAGCAGAGTGATGCATTGCCTTTGAACCTGTTGGCTCTCCTTTGTTTGTGGAGGCGCTTTGCCAGCAGCTATTGTTGTCAACAAAGTTTATTTAGCGTTGATGGTATTAAAGAACACAGTCCAACAGAATTTGTCTTTGCCATGAGACTGGGAGAAATGAAAGAGAGGTAAAACAAAGACCACAGAGCACTATCTCTTCCTCAGATGAAAAGGAGAGTCTACAGACAATTTGGGCACGTGTGTTCTGTCCCACAGCGAAAGGATAATTAGAAATGTATTTGAGTTAGGGTGACTGGATCAAACGTAAAATGGCAATAAAAATTGTCTTTATTTAAGACAAGAAAGGAAAAACTACAGAACACTATTTTGGAAAACAATTTGGGATATCCTAAAAGGCAAAAGAAGTGTTTAATGTGAAATAATACAAACACTGAATGCTACTGTAACATCCAAACTTCTTTCCATCAAGGCATTTAGAAGCTATTGAAATGAAAAAAGCATGACAGCTAATTCAATGACATGCTTAGCTGCGTGATTATATGATGCTCGTAGTTGTACTGCTAAGCTCTAACAATCACATTTACCAACTCCAAAATGATAGCTTTGTTCATGAGCCAAACATAATTAATGTGTTGATCCTTCACCGTCCCCTCCATTCTCACATCAATAGCATGTCGAAAAAACATACATAATCACTCCAGGTTGCCAAGATCTGCGAGGAAAGAGGATGAGGACAAAAGGCGAAATAAAGGGGACATATGATTCCCATACTGCTAAGATTTCTCTGTGGAAGAGATTATGGTTCCGTTCTAACAAACACGACAAATCTCCATTTTCCCAACCTTTTACAGCAGATAAAGGGCCTTGGATCCCTTTTCCACACTAAATCCCAGATCAACTTCTCCTTAGCTATTCAAACCACCCAGCAGGTTGTTTCTAAAAGGCTTGAAAGTGAGCAGAGAGATAGCCGGTTCTGGCATCTCAAATGAGCTCTCTGCACCCCCGTGACGTACGTTTGACTCGCTAATTCTCCCTCTTTCTTACTTCCTCAGAAACTTTTAACATCATGACCCCAAGAAACATTTGCAAACTATAACAATAAAATTAACTTGTAATGAGCAAAATAATTGCACATCAAACGCTGCTCGATGGTGGAACGCAAGCTCGGAAGAAAGGGCCCAATTTACAGATTACATGGCTCATGACTACCGAAGTTCAAAACAGAGAGAAATTGGTTGTGAAGTGAGAAAAAAGCGCCCTTCCAAAACGACTCCGAAGCATTCTTTAAACTTGTGTAATGGATACGCTGCGGGCAACTGGGCGAATTTACCATGCAAAGAATCTCCATTCTGCACGCAGCACTTCAAAGGCGTAAGGAACTGAGTTTCAGGGAGCCAGTGGGCACAGGGAGAGGGGGGAATGAACTCAGCGATGCACATTTGTCTCCCGGAGTGACAGAAATTGGCGGGGGGTGTTCAAAATGAGAGATTTAGCTGATCTAGGGCAGAGCAGTGGTTCAGTCAACACCACTGTGTCTCCTCAATCTTCAAAAACAGAACAAAATCATAATACAGAAAGGAGAAATGCTGAGAAAGTTAAAATGAAGCACATCAAAACTGAGAGAGGACTGGAGATAGTTTCCCCTCCGTAGCTGAGAAGTTAAAGACAGTGAGCGCAAAATAAAAAGATATAGAGAGATAGAAGATAGGAAATAGATGGCATGAGCCTCTATGCCAAGTTGTTGTGTTATATTTTTCTCTATCAGGCAGGTCTTTTATGTTCTGCTCATAGAGGAGGTAGAGGGGAGCAAGAGATTACATTAGCAATGATAAATTGTCCAATGCCATGCTGCGACTTACATCAGATACAAAACACAACAGATTACGCCAAAAAACACCTAAAACCCAGATACACTCTGGACTCGGTGGATGGGTGATATCGCCGCTAAGAGCCCACATGTAGAGAAACATGTTTTAAGAAAATTAAAATAAAAACCTGGTGTGAAGGGTTACAATTGCAGTTTTCCTTCTGTGTAGCATCAAAACTGAGCAATTTGTGTTCTTGGAGTTTTTATTTTATTATTAAATTTGTGGGTGTTTTTGAAAGTTGCTGCTTGGAGTCCCAGGTGAAACAGTCGCAGTCACAAAATCTTTAAAAGGTCAATCAAAAGGCATAACTTCCTCATACAAATATATTGGTATTTATTTAGCTGTCTCAAAAATGTTCAAAAGAGACATTTTCTTGGCCATGATTACTTTGTGCTCATTTCACACACTGCCTCCGCTTTCACCCCTCACTCATTCTCCTTCTCCACCGCCTCGCGCTCCCTCACAAGGCAGTCTCCTTCTCCTGTTCTGGAGCCTTATCTGATGGGAGCTCTGCCACTGTTTGCATAAAACACTGTTTATAAGGGGTTGCATATGTTAAAACATTAAAAGACACATTAGTGTTTCGTGCACACACAACTGACAAGTTGAGCTGGTCTGACCTTGCTAAAAAGCTGTACATTTGACGTGCGGTGGATTTGTTTAAAATAAAACTTCAAATTTATATATTAAAAAAAAGAAAAACAAAGAGCACTCACTTAAACACAGACAATAAGATGATTTATTAAGCTTTTATCTGAGTGTTTTAAGGGATTTACCTTCATTTAGTGGGTATTTGTTTAAATAACAGCACATTACCCTATCTATTTTTTCCTAATTATTTTCCCATATATGACAATGTAGTCATTAATGTATTCATCTAGGGACATTATCAAAATGACAAGATAAACAAACCAACTAGATGATGTTTGGTCTATAGAACATTGTTATAGCAAATTTACAATCAGTCAAATGTCATGTTTGGTCCACAACCCATTAGATATTCAGTTTAAAGTCACAGAGGAAGACAGAAAACAAAAAATATTCACATTTAACAAGCTGACATCAAATATTTGGAGTTCTTTGTCTTAAAAATATTACTGAAATTCATTATCGAAATGTCAAATTAATGTAATAGTTGCAAACTAATCAATTAATCGTTGCAGATCTGGACGTACCAGATTAGTGCCAACTTTAAGAGGTGAGATCTGAACAAGCGCTATTGTTTAGTATTACTTAATTCATTCATTTAACCAATAATTTTATTTTTTCCTATGGTGACAACTAGTAATTTTAAAAACCCATGTTGCATTAAACAAATTTTAACTATTTCTATTTTTTACTTGCTAATTTTTTTTTTTTAAATTGCTTTCGCTATTTCTACTCCGCAGGTCAAGGACTCGTATATACACTTAGATTTACTTCATATTGCTTTTACTATTAAATGTAATTGAGATATGCTGTTTAATAGCTTCAGTTATGATTGAGATGCATGTCACTGTGCAACTGCGTCTCACTAACAATGGTCATATATTATGAGGTTATCATGTTTATTTCACTATCATTTTAACTGATTTGACAGGGGCAATATGAAGTATGTAGGCAGTGACACATTTAAAAACCGATGTAATGTTGTAGGATTTGTAACTGTGTTGAATTTGCAGACCTTGTGTTCTGTTCAGTAAAGGAGAAATTTTTCTGCTATACCGTAAAACCATAATGCCAACAGCAGGGGTAGTATAAAAAGACAGCTATATGTAGCATAGAGTATCATATACATTTTCGCACATATTTGTGCATTTATTCAATAGATCATAGGAGAGAAAATAACATGAAAAAAGGCAGAGGGTGAGGGAATGAGTGCAACAAAGGTCAAAATCCAGAGGTTGCAGTTCACCATGTGCGCCCTTATCCCCTCAACTACATGTCACCTCCCCACATTATTTTCAGACACTTGTAAGAAATGCTACAACAATCGGGCACTGATTTCATCCCAGCTCCACTACACAAGACCATTTTATTGAGTTTACCCTCCTTAACAAAGTAAAGGGCAGTGATAATTGCTGTGGCAGCAGTCTACACAAACCATTAGTCTTTCCATCAGTCTTGCTTCATTTTCCCTATTCGGCCTAGTGAGTTGACTGCTATTGTGCTCAATTAAAATTCCACCATTTGTTTTCTCTGAAAATTAGGTTACTTCTGCAAATTTACACTAATTTACTTAACTTGCGCAAACCTCAGGCTCCAGCCATTCAAAAGGCCCTGCTGTTTGTTTAACATGCAACTTGAACTCTGTGAATTTTACGTCAACTCTTCCTCCACCCAATGCCCTAACTCCCCTTTCCATGACTCTCTATTCTTAGACCCCCCAAAAATTGATCGGTGGTCCACGTGGTTCAAGTCCAGGACACCTTTTCTGAGTCTGGCCAAGGTTTAAAAATGTAAACCAGAGGGGGTTTGATCAGTGAGATACATCAAGATGTGGTTTCGATTAGTCCACCACAGCATTTCCTTGGGGAAGTTTTGCTCACAGCTCACACCTCTGGAGAATGGCTTCTTGATTTCCTAATTTCCAACAATGGCTCTCTATGCTCTGGTCACTCACGTCAAAGTGTCTTTTCCTGTGTGGACCATGGCCTTCTAAACTGGGCTCCCGGCGAGTGTGTTTCCCAGGAGGTTAAGGAGCGAGAGTTGTGTATAGATCGGAGAGGGTGCTGTCAACAGAGACGGGCCGTTTGCCCTGACACATGACCTGACTACTTCCGGGTCATGTCGTGATACTCTGCTTGAAGGTTACTAAGAGTGCCAGCGGTGTTTCACATGACCTCCAACACATTGCATTCCTCAGCACTAGTATCATAAAACCCTTTTCCTTTCTCTCTCTCTCTCCCACACACACACACACACACACACACACACACACTCCCTCACAGCCCACAACTGCTTATGTCACATCCGAACATGTCCGTCTAACCGCACAGACTCAGACTGTCGATCACCGCTGTTTGATCTGAGAACATTAGACTGGGGTGGGGTTAGTGTCAACAGCTGAGTCACGGGGTTAATGGAGATGATGGCAAGTGCAGGGGTCTTCAATGCAGCGCAGTCTTTCTTCAGCCACGCGTGACTGAAGACCATCAGCATTAGCGCAGAGATTATGCTGCTATGAGCTCATAAGGAACTGACAACGGTGCTCATTTGTCATGTCTATGAAGAGAAATATCTTATTCATCAGGAAACAAAGTGTACGATTGTGAAATTTTACTTGCACTGCCTATTTTCTTCTTCCGTAGAGAACACCTGACAAATAAATTTGAGACTCTGGAAGCAACAATAAAGTTCTACAAACAACTCCCAAAGAAATGTTCTTCATCATATTGACATGTCAGCGCACATACTACAGGAGTTGGATTACAGTTGGATAAAATGTGGAAGATCAATTTAAATTTTCCATCTTTTTTTGTCTCTGTAGTTGCAGTTTTCCATGTCATGATCTGCTGCTTTTCTCCACTTTATTGTCAACTCCACTCCACTTTAACTATATCCAATTCATTGCTTCCTCTAGTAAAATGGTCACTAAATTCACTAATAAATAGCAAAACATTGTGCAATTCAATAAAGCATGTGAATTCTTGCAGCCCCAGAAAGTGCAGAAACAAGTCACAAAGTGCTTTGGACATAAAGCAATTTAAATGAATGTATCAGAGTACATAAAACAATAGATAAAAGTCTAAATAATAACACATAGAGAGATATAACATAAAGACGATTTTACTGTAAATATATAATGCACCCCTGACCTTTAAAGTCTCTAAACAACTCATTGTTAACAACAACACATCATTTTGTAGCCTAATCATGTTTAATTGTCAGGTTAAGGTTTTTGGGAAAGTAAAATTTCTGCATGGCGAGTTTTCGACATAATGAAGTGCATTTTATATAAATTACATTTATGATACATTTTTCTGACACTGACTGAAATGCTTAGATACAGTGAATATAAAAGAACACCAGTTTTAATACATAAAGAGTATATCTCATCAGCATCAGTGTATGCAAAATGTACAAACAATAGTAATGTACCAACAATAGTATTGTTAGACAAGTTATAGTCATGGTAAATAAGCTAAACAGAAATAAATAAATATATCAAAGGACTGTACTGCAATGTCTACTGCAGTTTTCCTTTGTTAAAATGGAAAAATAATATTGAAAATGTGTTGAACCAGTATTGAAGAAATAAGTTTATTGTTTAAATGTAAGTGTTTTATTAATTTATGTAGAGGACTTTAGTCAATGCTGCTGTTTTTCAATAAATCAATATGATTGGACTGGGTTGGTACTCATCCTTATTTATATGAGTGTTGTGCATAAAATTCTCAGGCTTCTTATAATTTCAACCATTTTCCACTTTCTCGTTCCAGAGTCTTTAAACCCCTTTGTGAACCTGAACACGGTGCTCAGCAGATGCGTTGGGAGTTGTGTCAGGGCCCATCAGACCAGGCTTTGGGAATTCAAAGGGTTTGCTTCGGTCATGTGATGAGTTGCCACAGCTCAGATACTCCTCAACCCTAAAGCTACAAGAGGAAGCAGAGTTAAGGGATGGACTAATGAACGGCCATTATGCTTTCGAGTGTCGTTCGCTCTCATTTGTTCTACCAGTGTGAGAACATACAGCCACTAGCCCCCCAGCTCCAACAAGACATCTATCTGCACTTTGTTCATTATGCTGCACAAGTGATAGCCCATTTTCTCATTTCTTGGCTTTTATTCATTTTAATTCATCCTCTAGTTGAGCCATTTCCCATGCTGCCCTGCTCATCTCAGTCTCCAGGTCTCTACTCTATCTCTTAATTCCCCTCTGACTGCAAGAACTGAATGAAACGCTGAAGAAATAAAGAAAAAAAAAAAGAGTTTCTACAAAGTTTCTTCTACACGAAACCACCAGTAAACTTCCAGTGTCTTGGAAGCAACAAAGACCCTCATTAGTTCTGCTTTGTTACCATCACAGATTGTCGTTCCTGTGTTTAAAATGTGACCATGTGGGAAGGTGGCACTGATGAAGGCAGCTAATCAACGTACTTCTTTTTTGAGACGCAAGGAGATTCTTCAACTTCCTCTGCTCTGTTTCTTTCACTTCGATAACCCAATATTGTTTGTTACAATGGCTGACAGCATTCTGTCTTCCTGTCTCAGCACCTGTTCAGTCTGACTCAAATGGGCCAGAATGGATGGAATAAAGGGTGAGGCGCAGGCAATATGGCTGCAATTGTTAAAGTATGCTTGAGAGACAGCCAAAAGAGACAGACCCACCAAACTGGGCCAAAAGAGAGCTCGTTGAATGGTCTGTGCATGATGTGTGTGTATTTAGGGGGCAGCAAGGATGGGAGATGTCAACATTTTTTCCTCAGTGCCCATCTCCATTTGCATAATGTCTATCCCCCATGAGCACCAAAGAAAGGAAGGAGATGCACATACAAAACCCAAATTGACGAGGGAACAATGGTGGCCTGAAGGGTCATTTTGTGGGACTAAAATTCCCCTAAATCACAGTTTAATATTTTGTCAGGCTAGTTTTGGAAAATGCCATTGTGCCAAAGCTCAGTCAGGCTCCTGCTTTGTCTGATTTGACAAGTAAAATCCATTTAACACGATTAGTTCTCAAAAGAAAAACAAAAAACATTGCCACTCATTTCTTGACAGTATCCACTGACTTTGCTTTGAGCCAAAAATGAGTAGCCAAGAAGATAAGAGCACAGACCCTGCTGGACATATCAATGATTAATGCTCATTAAAGTTGAGTTAGAGATGCATAAGTGCACTGCAGAAACAAGTATTAAAACCTGGAAATGAGTTAGCACTTTGAACTTCCTGGTTCTCTCATCTCAAAGTCAATGAAATAAAGTCTGTGGCTGACACATTTAAAGGCCTTTTCATACAAAGGGAACTTTGTCATGCAATTAATTTGCCTGTCACATTTTTTCAAACAATTGTTCATATCATATTCTGAGTATTTTTGCACAGAAAATGAATATTACGCAATGAAAAAGCTTTTTTTTCTTCCAAAACACAGTTCGTTTTCCTTTACATAAATAAATGCATCAGCCAATCAAGTTGTGCAGAACAGATGTCATCTGATAACAACAATGAAGAATCAATTTATTTGTAGTCACACTTCTTTAGGTAAAACAAAAGTGATAAAGACAGAAGTGAAGGATAATGTGGAGCAGTAGCATCAGGTGACTAGGTTAGTGAAGGATTTGTGTAATGTGAACGTCCTACAAGTCAAATAAGTTTAGTTGTGTGTCTCTTTTAATCTGGACACTAGACATAGATCGGACACTGGATCAGACTTACTGGCTGCAGATGAGACTCCAGGTGATGTTCAATCTATATCTAGTACTGCTGAACAGGCTGGTGTGAATATATTCCACTGGTCTTTTATTAAACGTCATAACTGTTGCAAATTTTCATCAAGGTATAAACAGAAATTATGCAAAACATCTGTGGGATAGCTAATTTATATTTGTGTGTCATTTGTTCACCACATCCCACGTGTGTAAAGACCTCAAGACACTTCTACAACTCATCTACTCACATCACAGCTTTGTTGTATTGTAATCTTCCAAGCTATTAAAGTCACTAGAAAGATCAAGTCAGGCTAAAAGGATAATTTTTTGTCGAAGACACATGAAATTAAATTACCAGATCGAAGCTTATTGCTGGTGGCACTGAAGTCATGTGACTGTGTTATTTGTAAGGATGATGTTACTGAACAAAACTTGTTCCATAAACCTCTGTTTAGCACTGAGCTTATTTTCTGCAATAATTTGAGGGAACTGTGGAGATACCTTTCAGATACATGATCCCTACAGTATTTTTTTAAGATATTTAACAGTGCGTATAGTACAGCAACAGAACAGTAAAGTGTCTCAGGAAGTTTGGATTGGTTGAGTTACCTGGAAAGATCTGGAAACAAAATGAGGAGGGACAACTAAAATAGAAACGTGTGCTCTTTTGGTTGCTGCATTGAGTGTTTTTTTTTTTAGGGCTGGTGGTAAAAGGGCACATGCAGCTGGCAGAGGGGCAGGTGTAGGGAGTGAAAGGGTGAAATGAGCGGGCAGATGGCAGCCAAGCAAAGATGGATGATGGATGGTGTTGATACAGGAGGCAGCAGCCCTGCTTTATCTAGGCAGCACAAGCCAGACCTGCCGGGGTGATGGGTGGGATGTCAGCCCTTTGTTTATGGACCACCACCCATCTCCCATCTCCTATATATCCCAAAAGCCAAGATCATTCAAAAATAGCTCCTCCTTCCACCTTCTTCATTCCTCCATCTTTGACTCTCTTCCTTTATCACGGTCTCCACTCTATATGTGCACCAGTAGCTTTGAAATGAGGCGTTTTGTCTTTAAAGTTTCTACAACTCCATGGGTTGGTAAATGTGGAAAAAAACACATAAATATCAATCCGAGTAAGAGAAGCAGAGACAGAGAGCAAAGGAAAGAAGTGAACCTAATCCGACCATATCCCCACGAGTTGCACGCTTCCAATTAACGACTCGTTGGTTTATCAGTCTCCGACGGGTGATTGCTGTTTTTAATCATTTTCTTTCTCTACACGGTTTCTTCCACTCTATCAGTTCTTCCCACTCTTATCATCTAACCCCCTCCTTGCGCTGTCTCGCTTCCCACCCCATCTTCGCTCAGCTCTGCCTCCTTTTCATCATGTTCTCATGGAGCCGCTCTCTCACGCTGTGTCCAGCATTAGTGCCCAGTCTGTATGTTAAATGAAAAAACTTTGATGTTAGAATCTGCCTTTTGCTTGTTTTACAGCCACTGACACAGCATCTTCTCCAAGAAACTGCACAGCCCCACATCATATCTCAATTAAAACTCTCAAAAAACAAAAACAAAATCAAGCAAACTTGTCTGAATAGTTGAAACACCAAAGTTGAATGAAATGCACAGAGACCTTGACTATCAGAAGACAAAGTTTGAGTCTTTGGGTCAGGACATCAGAGGGTATGTTTGGGCCTTTTCTCCTGACTCACCAGAAACACAGCTGTAGTTCTAAAACAATCAACAACCACTTCCCTCTTTCACCTGCCTTTGTTAGCGTGATTGATTTAGAGACCTGAAATGTGCCTGTCACATTGATCGATCTGTGCGCTTGATGGGAGGGGTTTATCCCTCTGCCCATTGGCATGGTAATAAATGGGGGGTGACTAGCAGTTGACAGAGCAGCAGTTATGGCTTCTTTAATTTACCCGACGCCTCACACTGACAGAGACTCATAACAAGGTGACACGGTGCTGTAATGGTTACGCTCAGTCACCTCCTGTCAGGCGGAGAGAGGGGGAGTGTGGGTGGAGGTGTGCGAGGTGGATTTTTTTGGGTGGTTTGTGTGGCACAGAGTCTTCGTTTGGGTGTGTACAGTATGCAGTGGGAGTTAACGGATTCGATGTTGCTTCTCCTCCCTTTGGTCAAGGTGTTATTGAGAGTGGGGCTGTTATCTCTGTCCGTGAGGTTGCCCGCTGTCTCACTAACAGGAGTACACCAGCCCTACCAATCCCAGAGAGCTGAGTATCGTGTCCGGGTAGGTCGTTGCTAGCCACATCCTCCTGGGTGGGCTATAACTCATCTCCAGACAGGGATAGGGCCTTATCTCAGTCCCCCTCCACAGGCCTGCCCCTCGCCTGCTCTGTCTTAGGGAAAAGATTTTCTGGCGCTCTGCTGTGTGAGTTATAGTTGGGGTTAAGGTGACTGAACGGGCCTGTCTGTTTGGGTTGTCTTAGCAAATTTATGTGCGTGTAAGCAGAGGAATGTGAGGGTGCGTCTATTCATACATTACGAGAGCATCTATGTAACAAAAGATTTATTAGCAGTCCAAACAATCCCAAGTCTGTTCATCTCAACACATACCATCCTATAAGGTGAAACACTACTGTCATAAGTTACTTATTCATGTGAAGGGCATCGTTACAGTTACAGCAGAGCGTTGCCTCCTCCTCCACAAGCGCACACACACCCCCACCCACCTACCCAATGCACACCGCCTCTCTCTGTCATCTCAGCCTATCAATCAAAAATGTATTAAGTCCGGAGTCGGGGCCGATCAAAGGCAGAATTCCTGGGAGGAGAGGAGATAAGGCCTATCTCATTAATAAGTGCTTTACCATCGTAGAGGCCCGCGCGCCTCGCCACACCCTGCCTGCCTTCCTTTGATATCTAATTATCCATCCGTTTCATTCTGTCAGAGAGGGAGGAGAGGGACGACTCACGGTGTCATCAGAACCAAATACTGTTGCGTGTGTGTGCGTGTCTGTGCATATCAGGATCTGGGGAAGGGGCTGCATCAAAACATCATGCAGCAAATCCAAAATGTGTACAGAGTGGCACGTGTAAACAAATGCAAATAAGACGCTAGGGCCCACGTTTGTATAGCACCCCTCCTGAAAAACTGTCATGCACATAGTGAGTCTGAGATGGAGCGAGGGATCTATTTTACAGAGTGTAACGCTAGCAGCCAACTGCAGCTAAGACTCTGAGGTAGCTTACAAATCTACCATTTAACATGTAGGAGCAATGAGTCTTAAAGAGCTGAAGACAGATGAGATAGTAGTGGGTGAGGACAGAAACAAGATATTAAAACATCAAGGTAAGATATTGGGAAAGGGGACAATGGAAGAAGTGCAAGGGGTTAAGAGGATTTTTAAGAAACGCTGGGTAAAGACTGATGGACAAAAGAAGAAGAAGAAATGAAGAAGGAAGGGAGAGGCAGACAGGAGAAATGAGAGAATGGGAAATGGGAGGGGAGAGAAAGAGCAGGGCATTCTTTTCCCTTCTCTCCTTGGTTTTCTGTAAGAGTAGCTCAGGAAGATAAGGCTAAAAGGTCCGTCAGTCTGTTGTGGAACAATCCGTTCTGTGTCTCCCCCCTTTCTCTCTCTCTCTCTCTCCCTCTCAACCTCTCTCTACCTCTCTCTCTCTAGATACTGCCTTTCTCTCTGTCTAATGGCACAACTCAGATTTCTAGTGATTCCTCTCGTGATATGGCTCATCTCTGGTGGCATGGTTTACTGACATCACAATATACTCTCATCCCATAAACCAGCATCAAGTCTAACGTGTCAGAAACATTTTCGGCAGACACTTTGGACTATTTCTCTTTAAAGAACAAACCTTGAATACACCCGATATTCAAGCCGGTGTGGTTTATTGATATAAGGAAACACTATTCAAAGGTACAATAAAGGGTTGAAATTATGTCTCATTTAAACAAGCTGCTCAGACCATAGTCCCTAATCGCTCAAAGCAGAGCTCAGAGACATACACAAACCGAGGAGGATTTAGAAGAACAAAACCGTCACAAAACAGAGGCCCACGTGCCTAACAAAGACTCCAAAGTCTGCCTCCCATCCACTGTCCTCTTTTTAAGAAGAGACCTTCATCTCCTTCTTGTTATGAAGAGACTTTCTTTAAGAGGAAAAAGGAGGCGTGCCAAAGACATGGGTCACAATGTTTACAAAGACGACTTTTAATCCAATCACAGCATCCCACTGCTTTTATTTCCTGTTTTATGGGATTAAAATTAAATGAAATATATAAAAAACAAAATTAATTTATGGCTGAATAACATATTTTTCTGTTTTAAAGGGATGAGCTTAAAGACAAAGAGAGGGAATCTACAAAGGGAAAAATTAAAGTCAAAGAAGCAAATTAGTTTCTAAGACTTTAAAATTAATTTCCCATTTTAAAGCATATTTTGATGCACATACAGCAAGCAGTGTGGAGTGATCATTAAATGTTATCCGAAAAAGTCTCAGGTCTTTTCATCCAAAAGGAAAGTTCTCATCCCAGTATCTGAAGTTAAGACACTTGGCAGTAATCAGTAAAATAAATTAGCTGTGAAAACATCTCTCGCTCTCTCTTACAGTGCCTCTTTCTCACCCTGTTTCTGTCTCTGACCTGTTGTGATGCTGCCTAGAGGCTTAAATAACTGTCTGGTGCCAGGCTGCCTCGCCCCGAAGCTATGCAGGAGATGAAGAAGAGGTCAGCAGAGGAGGGGTATGTGTGCGTGTGTTTGTGTGTTTGTGAAGGTGTATGCCCTTGGCTGATACTGTTCGCTGAGGCTCCGCAGACAGAAGGATTGAAAAGCAGAGAAGAGGGGAAGAAGTGTATGGACGGAAGGATGTGGAAATAGGTGGAAAGAAAAATGAAGTCTGCTGCAGTCATGAGACCTAGAAAGCTACAAAACAGAGCACAGATTTACAAAGAAACATGTGATAAAGATCCCAAAATGGCTTCGTTTGCAGGATAAACTTGGATCAATAAGTAGGATAATGAGATATTAAGAATAAAAGTACACATATATTTTAACAGCAGCTTAAAAAACACACAAGCAAAGGCTGTAGTTGCAAAAACCATGATCCTGCTTCTTCACCTAGTTTTCTCCTGCAGCTCTAGTAGGTGTGAGTAACGACTAAAAAAACCTGCAAACAGATGAAAGAGAGGTCAACTGGTCAGGATGAACTACTGGATCACCACCGACATGGGTGGCACTGGCTGCAACCTGGAACACATGAATCTGGTTGTGATTTGGTTTAGTCAACGTTAAGACACAGCGGTCCCTTCCGTCGCTCTCTGTCTATGTTCCCAGGATGCCTTGGCTAACATGGGTTAGGAAGGGGTGACAGAGAGGTCAGGGGGGCTCCAGTCGACGGTGCCCTGAGGGGGGAATCCTGGGGAGGGATAGCAGAGTGGTAGTTTGGAGGGGGGGGTGTCTCACAGGAGCCTGGCCCCTCCCAAATCAAAACAAACAAACAGAGTGGTCCCCTAATCTCATCTAATCTATCTGGACTAAAGCCCTCCAAACAGAACGCCTGGAGCAGCTATTGCACCAAATTCAACAGTGTTAACGTTGCTTAATGTACTTTTAACTGTACAATTAATAATGTATAGAACTCAGTACATTTTCAGTATATTGATGTATCGGAATACAGGCCAATAAAAAGTGTTTCTAGGTCGCATCTCAATCCAGCCCACAATGTAAACAATGCAAACAAATGAAGAAAACTAAACAAATACACGTTGACCGACAGTGGATTTTCAAACAATAATAATCAGCAGGACGAAGTTGATAACCGAGCAATCTCACAAAAAAAAGTACTGAAAACTGAGGTAAAAGTAATGTGCACCTAAATAAATACACAAATAGTTGTAAAACTGTAGGAAAAAAAAAAAATTCAATTTTAGATACAATTTTTATTTCTTAGCTATAACATTCCCTCCAAGTCAAAGTCAAAGTCTGATAATAGCCATCAGCCACCATCTGAGTTAAGTTGTACTGACACTGATAGTTTGTAAAACTTTCTATTGGAACCGATTATTCATATATTAAAAAAAAAAAATCCTAAAAATTGATGCATATCAGCATTATGTTTTGTCAGAACTGAGAGTTCAAGGGCAGTGTGTTTGACATGCAGAAAGAGTACTGCAGTAATCAAGGAATACTGATATTTTTGTTGCTGTGAAAAAAAAAACCTCAATCATGTTCCCATTTGTTTATGAAACAGAATATTTTAACGTTCATGAACTTCAAATCAGAGCAAGTCTTTTTCTGACGGTGGATTTTCCAAAGACTGTTCATTAGGGCAGTACAATTAACTGAATCACAACTGCAACTATAATACTTATACAGTATATATAAAAAAGGCTGCCGTTTAAAGATATATTTCAGTGGATTTAGGGTGATTTAACAGTGGAAATAGGAAAGAACTGAACACAATAATTTAAATAACTCAGTGTGTTTCATCAGTGACATTATCCAAAGTAGTACATATCAGACAGCTGACAAACTGATGTAGACTGATTTAAAAGCTGCTCAAGTTACTGTTTAAAGTAAATTTCTATCTAAGCACTGTTTTCATTGTAACCTCAGAGTATAGCAGATTGGCACACACACACGCGCACACACACACACGCACACACACACAAATCAACATTTTCTAAGATAAAGTTCTTATTTTCTGAAACAACTTACTATCAATTTTCCTAAAGAAAACTTCAGATGAGTTTGTAAAATAGTGGTCCCCTCATTTTCTATTATTGTGAATTTATCCCTTTAATGTGTTTGTTTCAGTTGTTTAACTGTTTTGTCTATTTTTGTAAAGTTATATATGAGCGCTGATATTGGCAGAGCGATATAAAGATACATTTTTAATCTGACAATGTGCGTGTTACTTTTCTTACATGATCTGTTTTGGTAATATCAAAATAAAAAAATAAAGAGGGAAAACAAAAAGCAGGACCCGGACCTTCTAAAATGACAGACTATTGTAATCAAACTGTGATATCTATCCATGTAGTTTAACTTTATCTATTGCCCTCCCCTCCTCTAGGTTAAGCACTTTCTTCTACAGATCAGATTAAGAAACCAATTCATTTATGTATACTACATAAGGAATATGTAAGTTTACATCAAGTCATGCTCCTGAACACACCACAGGAAAACAACACGGGATTATTTTATATGCTACTGCCTGGGAAAGCCAACATGTTTGGCTCCTTGAATTCTTACCCCAAACATTTTTTTCTCTTTCTATGTTTTGAAGTTTTGCTATGCTCTAGACAGTAGACTAAACTTCTCACTGGCTAACCGTTACCCCAACACAACGCTAAACAAATTCCTCTTCTTCAGCGGCGCACCCACCAATTGCAGAGCAGTGTTCTGTCAGCTGACCAGCGAGAGAAGATGAGGGTGAGATTAGACCAATCAGAGGTCATGCTGAGGTTATCACAACCACTCCAAAACTAAAACAGATGGAGAACAGAGTGCAGCGCGACTCAACATCTACTGTCGGACTCATATCTTTAGGCCATGTATTCTCCTGCTCCGCTGGACTGGAAGAATGTCAGACTAAGTTTTGGTTTTCAATTCTAGGTCGTGTGCTTTGACAAAAAGAGTGCAGATCTGCAAATCAGAGGCATATGATATGACACATGATAAGACATGTAAATCTTTCACACTGGTTAATGCTTCTACTGCCTTGGAGGAACAAATACAATGCACAGAAACAACAAACGATTCGAAACAAAAGCCCACACAAAACTGGCAAAAATTCAGATCACCCACCTATGAAGATAATATCAAACACAGGTTTTAATCACTTATTAAATACAGAATATCATAGAAAGTAGTCTCAAGATGATGTACATGAATACTTGTCTTGTCAGGAAAGGTTTTTTGAGGTTATGGAGGTTTATGATAATAGATATTATTCTTAAATCTTAAAAATCTCTGATGTTTTCTAATGATAATTGGGATCTGACCCCTTTAAAAGTACAAATAAAAACTTCATTCCTGTCGTCTGTCAGTCTGTGTTTGCTTTTTTCTGCCGTTTGTCTATTTTTGTGTAATTGTTTGCTTGTTTTCTTCCTTATCTCTCCATCTGGAATTCAACTCCCTACAGTGATAAACATAAGGCTCCCTGCTGCCTCTTTCTCCATCTTTCTCTCTCCAACTCCTTGCACCTAGATGAGATGTAATTGTGATTAACAGCGCCGTGACAGGGGGACACAAGACTTTCGTCATGAAGGGAAAACAAACAAACAAAACCGGAGAGATAAAATGGTGGAAATATGTACAACGTCTTATCACAGATGCTAATTGTTTCCGCGTGGGAGGGGAGAGTGGCCGAGGAGAGTAACAGGAACTGGAGAATATCCTCCCTGCGCCGCTGGCCTGCGCCTGACTTCAGAGCTAAGCCCTCTTTCAAGAGAAGGTCAACACCAGGTTCAACTTTTCACCTCAGCAGCCTGAGAGAACACACTAAATACCAAGGATTACGCTGCAGCCCGCTGCAATATGGCCTGGACTTCCACTGCATTTCATAACATACCAACACAGCACAGTCCAAAACCACTATATTTAATCATACACTTGGAATATTAACCACCGCGATACAGTTTAGGTTACAATTTTCCAAGTATTCAACAGAAATAATGTGAAAAGAAACCATTTAAATATTACGTTATTAAAATGATATTTGAGGTTTATTTCTGCAGGCACACCGCTTGCAAACTAGAGTTCCAAAAATAAACTTAAATAATTATATAATTGCAAAAAAATTGCAATTTAAAGGTCAAATGTGTTGGGATTGAATGACACTCAAGAGAAGAGTGAACTAAAATCATCATATTTTCTATTGTTTAAAAAAAAAAATTAATAGTAGTTCAAGTTTGAGTGTTTGGGTTAAAAATTAAATTCAGATTCAGAAAACGTTATTCATCCCCCAAAGGGAAAATCAGTTTCTACAGTCCACAGACCACACATTCACACAATACAACTGTAAGAGGAAACACAATTAACACTGCAGTGTACAGGACAAAAAGCACAAAGTTCCAGAATGTTCAAAACGCAAAAATAAAAAATGGATACCTCAAAATTTTTCCATGACAACCAAAAAAGTAGATTCAAAATTGCAATTGCAAAACATATAAATAATAACTTTTTCAAACTTTTGTCAGCATTCACTATGTTATACAATGTCAGAACATCAAAACAACATCAAACTCCTTCACATCTGTGTCAAATAAGGCAAGTGTCATTGAGTTAACTTTTAGACACAGGTACTAGTACTGTACTGTATATGTGGGCATGCGGGCATGTTTCTATGTGTGTACAGGTATGGTTGTGTGTAGATCTGGCGATGTCAGCGCCGGTCAGGTGTAACCGAACAGACAGAAGGACAGACAGGCAGGCGGCCGGCTGGCGTCAGTGGCCACACGCCTGTCACGACACACCACACGCCGAGGAGCCGCATACCGCAGCACCCACACTGCATACACACAATGAGCGCTCAGTCCCCGCATCACGCACCAGCGGCAACAGCAATGTGAAATATTCACACAGGGACAAAAGGCAGAGAGACGAGCGGGGGAAGGGTGAGACCTGGGAGGTGAGTACAGACGAAGGGGTTAAAAAAGTCGGAAAAGGGAGTAACGTTACATATGTAATGTCTCACAGCACATCTGGCATTATTGGGCTTTTCAAGAAGATGCAAAAGAAAAGTTCACCTGAGAGTACTGCCTTAAACTGACAAAACTGTTAAAATGTCATGAAAAGTTAAAATTTCTACAGCTAACTTTACTTTTTTAATTTATTGATCAACTTGAAACTATTCAGTGATTAATCAAATATTTGATGACTTTGTCCTGACTCAACTGACAGTTAATTATCTGCTATTTTCATAAGGAAATAGGTAATTCTTCATCTTAAGAAAATTCTAAATGAGGAAAAAACCATGTGAGGAATTGATTCTCTTTTCTCTTTTTCAGGACAGAAAATTAAAGTTCTGCATTTCTATTCTTGTGGTGCATTTAAATTTCCATGCAGAATAATTCCAGTAAATTTCTTTAGCACTGTAGCCAATCATGTAAATACAATGTACTGATTTAAAGTGGGAAATTACAAAGAACTTTGTGGAAAAGATATTACCCATCAGTAGCACAACCTGACTCTGGGTCCTGAGCTTGGAGAGACTGCAGATGTTTAACAGCTCTCTCCTGCCCTCTGGTGGAGCACATGGAGTCCTGCATTAACGCCTCACCTCAGCTACATAACCTTCTTATTAAAACCTTTTATTAGATCAGATTGACCTCAAGTTTCTAACCTTGTGGGGATCTGCGGGATGAACAGCAAAGATATTAATGTCAGTCATGTGTGAAGAAGCCGTTTGAGTGTTTTCTGCAACCAGGGCCGAGTGGAGTACAGTGGGGCCTCTCAAAACTATCGCCGACACCCTGAGCCCTGCACATCTGGTGTTAATCAGCAAAGCTTACACAAACACACACATACACACATAAAAAGAGACAGACACACATAGGCAAACACTTCTCCAAAAAACCCCTTTAGAAAATCCAGCTGAACTGTTGAACTTCCGACATGACTGGGGTCAACACACTTAGCCTGGATCTATTAGTCCCCACACCACAGCCATGTAATAAGAGCTGGTGAGTTGTTACAGTACAAGGAGTTCACACACAAACACACACATGCACACGCACATTTTAGATTCAGAGTGCAGAGGCCAGTACAGTCCATAAGCATCTGTACATTCACATAGGGCTGCAACAAATTACTGCTTTCAATGTTAATTAATAGAATAGAATATGGAGCCTTCATTGACATTATATGTAGAAATAACATACAATAAAATGTGTGTATCTATACTATATCTGGTTTGAGTGCATTAAACTCAGAAGATAATGTAATAAATAAAAGCATTCGAAGATTCACACACTCCAAAGTAATTACTACACGAGTAAAACAGATAAATCCATGACTAATTATTGTACATACAATTTTTTACTGCATAAAATGTCAGTGTTTCCCAAAGCTAAATATGATGTCTTCAAATGTCTAGTTTGATTTGCAGGCCAAACATTAGCTAGGAGAAGAAGAAGAAGAAGAAGAAGAAGAAGAAGAAGAAGAAGAAGAAGAAGAAGAAGACTTCCAAGCAGCATTGTAGTATCTGAAATGATCTTTTATTTCACTAGACTTAACATCAATCTCAAAGTAATGGGTAGTATCACTAAGTGGGATTAATTTTTGTCTTATGAGTTATTATTTTTTTTCACAAAGTTGTTTTTTTTTCCCAGTATAGAAGTCTAATATTAAACAAACTACTTTTGGCAATAACTTCTGCTGGTACTACAGATTAATCGCTACTATATCTTATATTAAGTTTGCTGTCACAAAGGACAAAAAAAGAGAAAATATTCATACATAAGAAGCTAAAGTCTAAAAATTTTGTCTTTTTTTCTTAAAAATGACTCAAACCAATAATTCAGTTACTAAAATATTTGGTGATTAATTTAATAGTTACTGACAAATCAATCAATTAAATAATTGCTGCAGTTCCATCCTGGATCATATATGCAGACATCAGTTCTCAGAAATCAGTTTTATGAAGGTAAGCAAACTTAAAGGTAAAGATAACAAAATATCACACATGCCAATATTCTTTAGCTCAAATTATAGATGTACAACCTTATGTATTTGTTTTCAAAAAGGGAAACTTTATCTATACACTTCCAGTCAAAAGTTTGGACTCACCTTCTCATTTAAATGGCATGAGATGGACCGCAGATGGCCAACAAGTGCTCAGCATCACTAGGAACTCCTTCAAGACTGTTGGAAAACATTTCAGGTGACTACCTTATGAAGCTCATTGAGAGAACACCAAGAATGTGCAAAGCAGTAATAAAAGCAAAGTGGGGCTATTTTGAAGAATCTAAAATATAAAACATGCTTTGAGTTATGTTACGCTTTTTTTTAACTACATAATTCCATACGTGCTCATTCATAGTTTTGATGCCTTCACCGAGAATCTACAATGTAAATAGTCATGAAAACAAAGAAAAAGCAGGTGAGTCCAAACTTTTGACTGGTAGTGTACCTCTATTTTTAACAGTTTATACTTTCAGTTATTAATAACTGATCGGACTGACCAAAAATATCCAGGTTGTGTTCTTTTAAGGCTCATGGTCACTTAAAAATTTACATTTATAATATTACCATGACATTTTGTGAACACAATCTGAGTTAGATATTGACCCCCAAAAGAACTGATTACACAATACAGCTTTGCACTATAATATAAAGCCACACCATGCAGTTTAGAGCATGTTATGCTATAAAAAGAAAAACACTAATGCATACTATTAAGTTGATATTTGTCCAAATCAATAAACGTCAGCTCATTCCTTGTGACTTCTTTCCACTGTAGATACTTTACATAGATTTTTCCTGTTTACTGATGCATCTACATACCCGTTGATCTTGGTTTAATGTCTTGCTTTTTTTTTTTTTTTTGTCAAAGTAAATTATGTGCCAAATAAACAAATACATATCTTACCTCCTCATTCATGTTGTAAAATAGTATTTGTTGGTCAGTTTGATGTCCATTGGTCTTCATCCTCCTGCCAGAAACAGACCAAAGTATGACAAAATACAAACAACTTTGGGTAAAAATAAACAATAAGTGATGACAACTTGTTGCTTAGAAACCGTTAAGCTAGGTTAGCTAGCTAACTGGCTACAGTAGCTAGCATAGCATTTCGCAGTTTTTGCAAATTTAACCAACTTTTCTGACCCTTATCTTTATTTCTCTACAAAATACATTTACCAGACATTTGCCATACTTGTTGTTTATTCACCTTTGATGTATTTTCAATAGTAAACAAATATATTATACGCCACTCTTCATAAAACACGCACAATTATATGAACTGTGCTTTCTGCTGCCTCCTGTGGCCGTAGAATCACTAGCGGGTTACTTCTAACTTAACAGTAAATTAACCCTTAAAGACCTACAACACAACTACTTGTGTGCCTACATTAAAGTACATTTTTCTCTATATTTAACCTTAACTAAGTGATTTATCATCTTCTATCACAATATTATCCTCTGCCTTTTGTAGAGGATTTTTTTTTTCCAGTGATAATCAAGTTTAATCCTATATTTAATTTACTGATGTACAGTAGATGTTCATACAAGTTAATAAAAGTGAAAACTGAAGAAAAAGCGACTTTTTAAGTAAAATGCCATTAACTGAAGACAAAAACAAATGTCTACACTCACTTCCAAACTAAATGGTTTTTATTGGTGAATCCAAAAAGACACACCTGAGGCTGCTGACAAGCTGAGAAACTAAACTTACCTGAATGAAGCAAATGTATTGATAAGTTTAGTAGTTCAAAAGTTATTCAACATTTTAGATCAGTAGATGCTTATAGTTGCTGGTGGTTGTTTAGATGTTTGAGGATTAACCAACTATGAAGGATTATCTTGCCCATAAATAATTGTAATACAAACACAATAAATAGCAACATCATAATAAATATCTAAGCAAAATGTGTCAGTTAAACATTATTAACATTTTGAGCATCAAACCTGCAATTTTTGTGCATCTGTTTATGCTGGAAATGACTTTATTCATGAAAAAGTAAACAAAAAATGCAAAACATAATGGTATCTATGGCACTCAAGAGGAGTCACTCTGTATTTTTTAATACATATTTGATTAATTGGTGGATTTTTGGTTTCACAAAAGTTCTCTGCCTGGATCTTAGAAAAACTGTGATCTCTAAAGTAGTAGTCTAAATAATGAGTGGCACATATCCCTCAAAATCCTCCAGAATCTACACCTCTGATTCATGGTAACAGAAACATTCAGGCCTGAAGGTGTCCATGTCTCTGGTGAAAAATGAATTAAGCTGCTCTGCACTTGGACCACTGCAACGTCCTAGCATTGACAACTACCTCCTCGCTGGATGTTTCACAGTGGACCAGCTCCAAACTGGGCTTCACCTCCAGTTCTCAGTCCCTCTGCGGCTCCAAGTGGAGATGTCTGGCAGCTTCATAGGTGTCAGAGGGAGACACACTGGTCCAGCTTCTCCTGCTGGACTGGTCTGTCCAGGATCTGGGCTTCTTGCTCTAGAGGCTGATTCCAAACTCAACATTTACCAGTTTTTCCATTTTTTGACATTTGTATTTATTCCAGTTACATAAGGAACAGTGTCAAACACAGTCTCTGGCTTAAAGAAAAACAAAACAAAAAAATTATAAAAGAAATTAAAGGGAATGGCTATAACACGACTGATTTGTTCCCATCTTCGGATGTAGAATCTGGTTTAATCTTTGTATTTTTTAATTCACTCCCTCTGGTTATGCAAGAGGGTTATGACTTTTATTATCAAACTAGTTGAGTCACAACAATTAGGTAAAAATACAAGTCAGCTGACATCCATTTCACCTTTTGCAGAGTAGCGTGGATGTTAACCATCTGCTGAATCCTAAAGGTGAAGATTTGATATTCTTCTGACAGACTTTACCCATTTTCAATCCTGTTTTTCATAAGGGAATACTGCCTCTTTAGAAGTTATAAAGCATTTTGCAGACGGTAAAAAGTAGTGTTTATTTCTTATCGATTCTACCAAAAACTATGGCCAAATCAGACCAAATCTGCTCTGTTATCTTGTTACATTAGAGTGGAACAACCAAAGTCCAAACTTTACATCAGACACTGACAAATGTACAGTAAAACTATGATAAATGCAATACATGATTTCTGCCATCAACATAAACATTTTTCTCCGGTTTTTAGGATTTGTTTTCTGTTGTGATTTGTGTTGTGATTTAAAGTGGTTTAAATAGTTTTAACATCACGAATGATCAACTCTATTTCTTCAACTTTCCTTCTGGCCAAAAACCAGCCAGTCAACAATGTTTTTGGCCTTTTTTTCCAGCTGTAGACAAAAGAATACATTATACAATATTAAATGGACTATAATGACCAAAATTGTACAATTCTACTATTTTAGTACAATAAATGAACTCATTTCTAAACTTAAAAGGCAAACATACTTTAAATCTGGGCAAATGTACAGTTAAATCTTTTACATTCCAAATCACCTCAGGTACATTCAGTATAATTCCTGATTGCAAAGTACAATAAGTGGTGCCAAACACAATAAACCCCACCCTTTGCACATACTGTAGCTCATTTTGGCATCGATCCAGCTGATGTCATCATGTCTATGCATGTGCTGATGTCAGCATATCAATTGCCTCTATATATGTGCCAAGTTTGAAGTAAACTGAAACAAAATGGATGTTTTTATAGACATTTGAAATTTCGCCTGTTATAAGTAAATGGAGAAAAAAAAATATTTTAAAAATTCATAAATTTTTTTTACTTTGACCTACTCTTCCCAAAATGTAATGAGATCTATTCTGGGTCACTGGAAATCTATAAAACCAATTTGGTATGAATTCAACCAATATTTTTTTCTGCTACAGATATTTTTAAAGTTCACCCATTATATGTAAAAGGGGAAAAAAAAAAGATTTTAAAAATTCATAAAAAAATTGGAACTTTGACCTACTTTTCCCAAAATGTAATCAGATCTATTCTGGGTCCCTGGCAATCTATAAAACCCAATACGGTATGAATTCCACCAACAGTTTTACTGCTAGAGTGTTAACAAACAAAGAAACAAACCAAACCAAAAACAATACCCCTTGCCTTCCCTTCGGGGGCGGGGTAACAAATACAGACCCATATTATTCTAATTAAGTGGCAAATATAACATGACTATTTAAAACATTTTAGCTTATATCAGAATTCAGTTTTTAAAGCTTCACACATTAAGCTTCCCACTGTTTTTGTGCATTACACATAGTGCATTTTCCCAGTCATACAATGAATTAAGAACGTCGCTAGAATCAAAGGTTTTCTGTCCAAACAAGACACAGAAAAACTTGTTCATGCATTAATTTTCAGTAGGTTAGATTATTGTAATAGTGTCTTCACAGGTCTAAACAAAAAATTCATTCAGTTCTTCTGCTCTTCACCTGCGGAACAAACTTCCTGAACACCTGAGGTCTGCTCCAACTGTCAGCTCATTTAAATCAGGCCTGAAAACATTATTGTTTACTGCAGCTTTCCCTTAAACAATTAAATAATGTCTTTTAAATGAACCTTAAAATCACATTTTATTGCTCATGATTTTAATGTTTATTTTTATGTTTTTATATTTTAACTTTCTCTCATCTTAAATGTGTTTTTATGCCTCTCCTGTGATGCTTTTATGTTTTGTGTAAAGCACTTTGAATTGTCCTGTACATGAAATGTGCTATACAAACTTCCCTTGCCTTAAGTATAGAAGTATAGAAATAAGTGAAAAAAAGATGCTGTCTTCAAACCCTTAAACCTGCTGTAACAAAACAAAAACAGCTGTTATTTTTCCTGTCTAATCTAAAAAATGTGGTTGTGCATGTGTGTGTAAAAGTGCTCTATAATATGAATAAACTTGTATCCAAGTGGTGAAATAATTCAGAACATTCAAACTGTTTCAAAAAGGTCTGACATTATGTAGTCAGTGACTGCTCCATCGACAAGGCCTGCTCCGTTATCATTAACAAACCAGCAGGAAATGTTTTTCCCATCCTTCAGATCCTGGCTGAAGTCTCTCTGCCAGTGTCTGTACAAAAAAAAGCAAGGTTGAGGTGAGTATATGTGAAAAGAAATGTTATTAAATCATACATGCGCTTTAACTGGGAGTAGTAAAAATGTTTGTGTCACAAGCACCTGGTCACATTGAGGGTTTGTCCCTTCACATACATAACAGCGTGATGTTCATCCTGAGTTTCAGCCTGATGCACATCTGTTACCTCAAAGTTAACCCCATGGTAGAACTGACCTGGAGGAAAACAGCTCATATTCTATATTTAATTCATTCGAACTCAACAGACAAAATGACTAAAACAACAGCGCTACCCTTATGTCCCTTCTTACCGAGCAGGCCGTGAACTGATGAGGACATGTGGTGGCTGTCCAGGGTGTAGAAACCCAGGTAGTCTTGCTGGTCGTGGCGTCTCTTCCATACTTTTGTGTGTTTAATGATCATAAATTTGACAGAGTGTTTCAGCGTCACCGTCAGGCTGCAGTTCTTTGCCAACTTCAGGTGTAAACTGGAGGACAGACAGTTGGATGTACACAGTGAAGATGTAACTGTTCTTAACTTTTGTTTAGTTTCATGCAGTTGCCGTCACTCATGTAAGAACAAATTTGATGCAGGCAACAAGCTAAAACACACTGATCAAACTGGATAAAATAAAGTAGTTTTTTTTTTATAAAACCATGTACATCTTCATAAACCTTTTATATTAGAGTTTAAAGCAGGGGTGTCAAACATACGGCCTGGGGGCCAAAGCTGAAACACCAAAGGGTCCAATCCAGCATATGAGATGAATTTGTGAAATGCAAATGTTACACTGAAGAAATTAACAGTCAAGGGTGACAAAATCATTATAGTTCAGGAGCCACATACTGGCCAATTAGATCTCATGTGGGTCAAACTAGTAAAATACTTTCCTAAAAACCTATAAATAACAACATCTCCAACTTTTTTTCATTGTTTTAGTGGCAAAAAGTAAAATTACATGAAAATATTTACATTTGCAAACTAATATTCACAAAAAATGTGAAAAACCTGAACAAATATGAACAAATTGAGATATCTTAAGAGAACTTAGTGCCATTTTAACAATACTCTGCCTGTTACTAAATGTTTTATGCATTTGTAGATGCACTGTAATCTGTAAGTTCTAATGCATGTGTGTAAATGATAAACTGAGGCATAATATTGTTCAAATGGAACTTATTTTTTCAGTGGCACTCAAACTGGTGTATGAATGCCTATGAATGTTCGGTGGTGGTCGGAGGGGCCATTTGGTGTTAATTGGCAGCCACACTTCCATCAGCCTGCCCCAGGGCAGCTGTGGCTACAAACATAGTTTACCACCACCACAGTGTGACTGTGTGAGTGAATGAATAATGGATCAATAATATAAAGCGCTTTGGGTGCCTTAAAAAATGCTGTAGAAATGTAATCCATTATTATTATTAAATTTCAGGTTCATGTTATCCCATTCCTTTGGATAGTTTGTAGGTGTAAACATTTTCATGATGTAATTCTCTTTATTCATTTTTCACTCCAAAACATAAAGAAAATTTTAGAGTTGACATTATTTATAAATTATTATGTTATTATTTTACTGGTCCGACCCGTTTGAGAGCATATTAGGCTGAATGTGGCCCCTGAACTAAAAAGAGTTTGACACCCTTGGTTTAAAGCATCTGTTATTCAGTTATTTTATCTAAAGTGCAACATTACTCACTTGGGTCCTTTGAGGGAGGCAGTATCGGACCACAGCAGCCGAAACTGATCACTGTCCTGGAACACTGAGATGTCCTGTGTGCTCACCTCCAGCCTCACCCCCAGGGTCCAGTGGATGATGCCAAAACGGCCAAAGTATGTGTTCACTTTACCATCATCAACAACCTTCTTCTTGCCAATAATTTCACCATTCACCACAAAGCCTGCGAGTAATGACAAATTAGACTTGATCCTTCCATTTTTACTCTAGTTTACTCTTTGGTCCTGCCTCTCCTGCCTTCATCGTCATCACTCACTTATCAATAAAGTTGTGATAGTGTTTATTATATAGTTCCATAGATGGTAGACATTTCTATTATTTGTACTAACTGTTGTAGTAGTAGTAGTAGTATATCCACTGTTAATACTTGTATTTAGTATTAACAGTTATAGACATTTGTTCTGGTTATTGGTAATTATACAAGCACCAGTTGATCTACTTTTTGACAGTTTTGGTTCAGTTTGCTGCGCATCAGTTGCCTCCATGTGTCTCCCCCTACTTACCCCCCCCCCCCCCCCCCCAGCCTCTCTCTCACTCTTTTTCTCCTCCTTTACCCTCTCTGTTTTACCCCAACTGGTCAAGGCAGATGACCATCCTCCTGGAGTCAAGGTCTGCTCCAGGTTTCTTCCTGTTAAAAGGAAGTTTTTCCTTCCACTGTCAACAGTCACAAGTGTTTGCTCCTGGAAGATTCTGTTGGGTTTCTGTAAACTGGCTTGAGAGTCTGGTTTCAACCGATTGATTGACTGATTGATTGATTGATTGACTGATTGACTGACTGACTGACTGATAACTCTTGTGTAATAACTGAGATGTCAAACTTACCTGATTTTGGGTCTTTCACTAGGTTGAGAATGGTTCCTGGTTTGTCGTTGATGTTGAAACACAGAGCATCGTCTCTGTCTGGCAGCTCTATGAGGAAATGAGGATCTCCATCCACTGGAGAAAAATCATAGTATATCAAACTAGAAGCACTCGGAGAGTGCAGACCTCCGCCAAGGCAGATCAGTGTCCCGGATTTGGATGAAAATTTCAGGAAATGTTGATACTGGCACAAGGAACAAATGCTTAAATTTTGTTGGTTATTGGGGGTGGGGGGGGCCACTGATCTGCCTTGATGGAGGTCTGCGCTATCTTTTCTAGAAAAGCACTCGTAGAGCACAGACCTCCGCCAAGGCAGATCAGTGGCCCCCCCCACCCCCGATAACCACCAAAATTTAATCATTTGTTCCTTGTGCCAGTATCAGCGTTTCCTGAAATTTTCATCCAAATCCGTCCATAACTTTTTGAGTTATCTTGCACACAAACAGACAGACAAACAGACAAACCAACGCCGACAAAAACATAACCTCCTTGGCGGAGGTAATTAACAATGAAAAAGTTCTAAAACCTTGTTACTGATATTACTATGCATGCAATATACGTGTTTGTTTAGAGGGGAAAAAAGTTCAAGGAAATATGTTTTTGCAGAATCCCCTTTTTGTATGAATGATAAATATGCAATTGCTGAACTAGATTGATGAAAAGCTTACCATCTGACTGACTTCGGGACCTGGCAGCATGGGCCTTAGGGGCAGAAAATGAACGTGTACTGCTTCTTGGGTTAGCTCTCTCAGCTTTTTGCCTCTGGTCTGCAATTCAGTGACAAACAATGGAAAAATTGTCAATACAGAGTTAATACTGAAATTTCACGGTGTCCGACTTACACCAGCTGTATTCTGCCATATGCTTCAGACAAACTGAACCTGAATTTCCCTCACCTTCAGTCAGTTTATCAGCGATAAGAGGGCTGTTTTTTCCAGGCTCAGTTTCAGGCTTTGTAATGACCATTGAGGTGAGAGGTGTGACAAAACTGTACCGGAGAGACATGTCAAGAGCTTTTTGTGTGGCATTGTCTTGCTCCTGTTGAGTACCAATTTCACTGCAACAAGAAAAATAAAGACAAAATGAGATACAATGAAAAATACTATGTTTATAATGGGAAGTTCAGCAATTTGTGCAAAATTTTATTTTAAAAAAATTTAGTGCAATTATGGTTTTTTAGTGCAATTATGTTTTTTTTTTAGTGCAATTATGGTTTTATGTGCAATTATTTTAACATTTCTCTATTTATTACTTGTTATATTTATATTGTGGTTTTAATCTATTGCCCTTTTATGCTTTATTGTCTCATATATTGTTCTGTAAGTCATTCCCACATATTTTTGGCTGCTAAGGTGTTTTTATATTTCTTGTGTCTATGCAAATATGTCAATGACACATAATTTTGTTCTGCACTGTATCCATGGTGGTATTGTGTTTGAATGACAAAAAAGTGAATCTTGAATTTTGAAAATGTAAAATCAGAGTAGGGACGAGGTGGAAGTGTAGCATAATTCAGACATGCAACATAATTTATAATAAATAGATGTATTTTCATGTTGTTTGGTTTTATATTTTTATTGTAGAATACCAGCTACCAATTCTCACTAACTTTTCTGTACATGAAAGATCAAATTCAAATGATTTTGGCTGAACAAACCTCTTCTCCAGTAGCTGTTGGATGGTGAGGTAGGCCCACAGACGCTCCGTGAAGTCCCCAAAGATGTACTCCTCCTCCGGGTAGACAACGTCCCAGTTCACCCCGCTGGCCTGGTCCATCATCTGGAAATCCATATTTGGCTGGAAGAAATTAAAAAATAATGATATAGGAGATATGTATATGTATAATTGTTGAAGGTGATATCAGCAGGGCATGGAGTCCATCTCTTACCCCCTGACCCAACACTTTGACCTGGAGGTTGTCCACATCGTTGTCACTCAGTCTCCCAGCCACAATAATCTCTGATCCCTCAAACAAGTGGTTGAAGTGGTTTTTAGTCAAAGAGTCCACACTTGTGTCAGAATACTGCAGGTCCACATTCAGCAGCAAAGGTCTGGACACTTCTTCATAGAAACCCTGCAAAAGAAACACATCGAGTACAATCAGTTAGTGACTGCCGTAGATGCCAAACAACTACTCCTAAACATTCCAGTTTGTTGTGAAATGGTAAACTCTGTTGTTCAGCATACCTGGAGCTGAACAGCTGCATCGGAAGCCACAAAGATTCTGCGGGCCAGTCCCTTGTTCTGTCTGGCCAACACATCCAGAAAGGAGTACTGGACATCATTTCCAAACCCAAGACAGAACAGAGACATGGTCCCAGCAATCGCAGAACTTACTCCTTCCTGGATTCCCTCGGGGTCTGTCACCCCTACATGCAGGAAAGCACACTTGTATTATAACCAAGCAGTAATCTGGCGCACAAAAGGTACTGAGGATTAGTCCGAAGTCAAAGAACAACAACATCCGATGCAGCAACTACATAATGAAAATGGCAAGTTTGACAAAGACATGTCGTTTAATGTGCCATTGTCTTTTGCATGTATTTAGACACACAGTATATAAGATAAATCAAATTTTAGCAGTTACAAATTGGAAAAGGATTCTGTTAAAAACTTTTTACTGGCAACCAAATTTTCATTCCTAATACATCCAACTCAGAACTTTCTTGTCAAACACATGGATTTTTATAACATGCACAACATTTTATGATAGAAACAAGGACATTTACCCAAATCCCAGAAGAAAACAGACTTTGTGGACTCTGTGATTTGGGGGAAGTGGAAAATGAATCACATTATCTTTTGTATTGTCCATTATGAGGAACTGAGAGCCTCTTTGTTCAATGAGATGTTTATCCGAAACCCTGATATGTTCTGGAGCACTGATGATGACAAGGTGAAATGGTTGTTTAATTCAAATGTATATAAATTAGCATTATTTGTTTGTAAAGCCTGGAAAAAGCGGCAGATGTGTTTGTTTAAATAGGTCAGTACATTGTCTTGTTTATATCTATTGTGCCTGTTGTCTGAGATTTGGTCTTTGGTTTACATTTTTGGTGTCTTATAAGTCCATATAAGGGTTGGGTATATTCTCATGCAGGACACAATGATAAAAATTCATTCATTCATTCATTCATCTGTCATTGGATGAACATCTACTTCAACTCACAGTCTCAATCCAGTTACAGGATACCTTTAAGAATATAACAGGGGCTATATGTAGTATTTCTGCTCTCAAAAAAAAAAAAAAAAAAAAAAAAAGAGACCTAATAGTATCATTAGAGTGTTGACAATAAAAAGCTTTGAACATATACCAAAGATGCAAATGTATGAGACTATAGAGATACGACCTGAATACATTTACACTAACAGGCTGGGGGATTTATGTGACCACTAGAGGGAGTAGTGAGTCACTCTGCCAGTCTCCCATGGTGAGGAAAACTAATGCCATGGTGCCTTTGACCACATTGTCAGAAAGGGACAAGATGGGATGAGAACCACTAGAAACAACTTTCAGACTCAAAGAAAGTGATAAAAACTAGAAACCCTGTTGATGTTTTCACCATTGCACTCAGTTCTAAATGAAAAGAAGGAAGTTTGATGTTGTAATCACAGCTTTTCTTCTACACAGTTGAGTTTGATTATGGGGCTTACAAAGGTATAAAGTGATTATGTGGTGTTATTATCTCTGACATTTGTTGATCCATGGTTCAGACTAAACTGTGAACAAATCAATACAGATCTTTTATGCTGCTGTTGACAAACCGTACAGAAAACAGAGGTGATTCTTGTTTTTACTGTGGCTGTTTTCTGAAAAAATAAAAATAAAATAAATAAAAATTTAGTAAGCTAACAGAGCTATAATATAAATGATCCATTGTCGGAGCACGTTGAGAGTTTGAGATATCAGTACTACAGATAAATCCTTTAAAATCTGGAATAACTTACCTGCGTTTGGCATCCCATCAGTCAGTAAAATAATCATATCCACACTTCTCTCTGGAATCTTCGTAGCCTCCTGGTCTTTCTTCAGCATGTTCACTGCTCTCAGTACGGGTTCAAGAATATTAGTGGCTGAAAAGACAACGATACTGTTAGATTCTCCACAGTGACTCATGTATGATGTTTAATAGTGGTTGTGCTGCTCCTTAAAAGTGGAATATTTGGTGTTCTTCTCTTCTATGCCTCTTGATTCCTGTTTTCCTTCCTGTGCTAATATTGGCTGCAGCCAAGAAGAGCTTCATGAACAGGCCTCTTTATGGCCTTTATTTGCTGGCAGCATGCACTTCTGTTTGTAATTTGCCTTTGCTGGCATGTATTTTTGTTGGGTAACACATGGCAAATATTTGGGTTTTTTTTACCGTGATGTTTATTTCTTCTCATATTAGATATTCTTGTTTGTATGTGTATGGTGTATGTTAATAGGTGAGAGCTACCATTTTTTATCCTGGCATGAAGTTTAGTTGTAGGTTTGTAAGTTTTAATTTCACTCACTGCAATAAACCTGTGGCATGATCAGCATGTGCACAGCTGTAAATAGTATATATAGCTTTCTTGATTTGTGTTTATCTTGATTTTGCGCTTCTTTTCCTCTTGTGTGCTTTTGTACTTTGCTGCTGTAAACTTGGAATTTCCCCTTGTCGGACTTATAAAGGCATATCTTATCCTATCTTATCTTATCTTATCTTATCTTTAGGCTAAAGGTGGTTTTTGATTCTATTTAGGATTGTTTTGACTGTTGTTTTTGGCTTTAGTTTACTGACGATACCTATGTGGTTTATGATTATCAGATTGGAAACAAAATGTCACTCAAATACACTCTACTCATTTTCCTCTGCTACGTCCCTTCACCCCAAACCAGGGATATAACTAACACCATGAGTAAATTAAGAAGATGGAAGTGGGATAACTGAATGCAAAGTTTATCCTGCCTGTTTTCAGTGTCTTTATACTGTCTTTAGGGCAGGGATATCAAACTCATTTTAGTTCAGGGGCTGCAATCAGCCAAATATAATTTTTTGGGATAAATAAAGTCCATCCATCCATCCATCCATCCTGAGCCGGACGAGTATAATAATATAAATAATGTCAACTCCAAACTTTCCTCTATGTTTTAGAGTGAAAAAAGTAACATTACATTATGAAAATGTTTACATTTACAAACCATCCTTTAAAACAATGTGAACATGAACAATCTCAAATTTCTTAAGAAAATTAAGTGCAGTTTTAACAATATTCTGCCACAGTTTATCATTTACACATGTACATTATAACTAACAAATCACAGTGGATTCATATTTGTTCAAGTTATTCACATTTTTAGTGAAATGATAGTTTGTTTTAGTGTAAATACAGTAAAATTACATGGAAATGTTTATATTTACAAGGAGAAAAAGATGGAGTTGTCAGTATTTATAGGTTAATATGATAGTCTTATCTTACCTTGTCTTATCTTATCTTATCTTATTTTACTGGTCTGACCCACTTGAGATTGAACTGGTCTCAATGTGGGACCTGAACTAAAATAATTATTAATATCTTAGCGTAATTTTTGCATTTGAAAAAATTCATCCCACGGGCCAGACTAAACCCTTTGGTGGGCCAGATTTGGCCCCCGGGCCACATGTTTGAAACCCCTGCTTTAGAGCCTCTGTTATTTACCCTTTTTCCTTGCCTGGTCTTACTGATACAGGATATATAGTAGTAGAGTAACATGATAACAAAACATTGAAAATGACACTAAGTCTAAACATTTCCACTTGTTTTCCTCTTACAGCCTCTGTCCTTTATCTCTGCGACGTAGGCTTTGGCTTTATCCACATTTGTCTTTGTTGCTTTGGTGAGACGATTCTTCCAGGTGGCAACATCATTATCAAAAATGATGAGAGCAAAATGGTCCTCCTCATGGAGATCATTCAAAATGGCCTTCAGTGCTTCTCGAGTCTGTAAAAGTTCATATCATCACATACATAAATGTTCATGAAGTGAAGATGACCTTCCAAAACACAAATGTCCATGTTTAGTATTACCTGCAGCATCTTAGCTCCGCCCATTGATCCACTCCTGTCAATTACAAACACCACATTCACTGGGAGCCTGGGAAGGTCAGGTGGAGCAAAGAAATGCACAAAGTAACCATTGACAATCTGAAAGGAATGTAAAGCATATAATTAAGATCATTATGTGACTGTCCAACAGAAACAGGAGCACTACTATACAATTAACTGAGGTCTAAATCTGATAGAGAAACTAGGCTGGAAGTAAAACCGTTTGTTGACATCATACCTGAATTTCTCCCAGGTCTTCTCCTCGTTTTACATCATATTTAATGATAAAATCTCCATCAATCACAGTGCCTTCACATTCTGGACATCTCCTCTGCTGCTCCAGTGTTGGTGAAAAAGAAATGTGAGCCTGAAAAAAGAAAAAGATATTAATAACAAGTGCACATTTCTATGCTTTAATTCTAATACAGACAGGTGATTTTTTTACCTTTGTGTCGGTGACTGTTTTCTCCACCAGAGGGAGTAGGTCATTGGACAGGAAAGTCGCTATGGCCTCAACAAAAGCAATGCCCTGTGGCTCATAGATATCTGCCACAATCTGTATCCAAACACACACAAAAATACACAAATACACACAATGCACTTATAAACGTCAGTGATATTAGGTTTCATCAGACAGTAACCAACACCTTCTTATCACAGCTGGAAGCTAAGGTATGTAGGTATTTAGAAATGTTGTTGATTTATTAGTATTTTATTTTATTCATTTATTAGCTAAGTATCTGAATTCTGCATATGTTATAAATATGCACAGCAACTGCCCTCTACTGGATGGAATCCTACTACTGCAGCTGAATTTTCCAATCAGTCTGGTACCAGCTTCCATCAATTACTGAACTGAGTGCAAATTTGATAGACATTTGTGTATTAATAGGTTATTTAAGTTTGTTAGGTTGTTAGCTAGCCCACATAACCGCGCTAATGGCTGGTGTTAGAATGAATCATCATGAAGGGACGCTATGCAGCGACAGTGTGACGCATGTCAAAATTTTTACATCACTACACTAGTTGAAGTATTGAGCCTTTTTCTACTCTGCATTTATCGGACAAATTTAACTTGACAAATCTAAAACATTACTGAAGACAATGAAGACGTATGTTAAAGATGTAATACTACTGACAGCCACTAGGGGGTGGCTCTAATTTACATCAAACTTCTCTTTAAGAATACTAAAACAATATGTTTTCCAGGACTCATTCCAGTCTCATCCGTTAATCAGAACTCAGGCCATAAAGAAGATGTTGATTGACATGTCTGTATTACAGCAGACTTCCGAGAGTTTCGGTACTTTTAATAAAACTCATATTTTTTGTTAGACAGCTCCACTGTAGTTGTGGTTAATAGGTTTCGCTAACACATCTCTAAATTATTATGTTTTGGAATGTCTGATGAAGTTTACCATTTTACTGAGTCACTAAACTAGCACTTAGCATTAGCACAACACCTCTTTTGTCCAAATATGGTCATTTCTGACTCCATAAGCCTACATGATGATGACCAAATTGCAAACTACTGACTTCCTAACAGCCATTCAGAAACTACTGGGTGATGTCATGATTCCTCTGTCCACTAGTTATGTACAGTCTATTGTTGCAATTCTTTGTAACACCAACCAAAGCCAATAAATATGTCAGTGTGTGTAGTTTCATGATCTTCTAATGCAGTGTTTTTCAACCTGGGGGTTGGGACCCTGGAATTCAAATGGGGTCACCTGAAATTTCCAGTAATTGATAAAAAAAAATTAAAAATTACTAATAAAAAATACATGGTGAGTTGACAGAGACAATCACAATCCTTAAAGGCACGACAAACTCTGAAGCTGAAACTGAAGCACTGTGGTACTGTTTATCTTTCAAATGTTCATTGTGGTCGGTTTCAGATTCTGCAGCTCTTTCATAATTCATAGTTTGAGTTATTGTTTGTTCAGTATTAATTGTCAGCCTTGTAAATCCAAGCTGGACTGACTGTACATATCCTGACCAAGGAAAATAAAATTCTCACTTTGTGCAATAATCTACACCTGGCCTTTCTGCCTCCGTCCATAATAATATATAATAACATATAATAATATAGACTAAATGTCCTCTAAAATTAATGTTTTTTGCAACATAGTATAGCAAAATATTACATGATCAAAAACTAATTAATTTTCGCTAAAAAAGTCTCTGTTTTGAATGTCTGGGGTCACCAGAAATTTGTGATGTTAAAATGAGGTCACAAGCCAAAAAAGGCTGGGAACTACTGTTCAATTGCTTCTGCACTTTAGCCAGAACTTTTGGGTTTTGTCACTTTATACTGTGAACACTAATTCCCCACACTTTACAATCAAAACACTAAAGAATCAAGCTGTTATTTCACTTCTTCTGACTAGAATATCATTATCAAGAAACATGAAAAAGAAGCATACATCTTACCTTAAACTCCTGGACCAGCTGTTTGGGTTTTACTCTGGTCAGAATCTCATACTGTCCCAGTTTCCTCTTAAGGAGCTCTTCGTAGGTCAGAGTGAAAGTTACATTACTTTTTGCTGCAATGTTGACAGACACTGAGAATTTCTCCATTGTTCTTCCAGAGGCCCTGTTACAAATGGCATGTTTGTGTTTTTTTTAATTCACTTCTTACTCATCTTCAGAACTACTGAATATTTTTAATTAAACATACTTGACTAGTCCAGCAGTCTGTCCTTTGGAAACAGCCTTATCATACTCCTTCTTGGCTTTTGCTTTCTCCTTCACCTCTCCAATATAGATCTGACCTTCAATTTCCCTGCAGGAACAGGTGAGTTAACAAATAACAGACACAGATTACACTTGAAAAATAAGGTTCTCTGCACATTCTAATGTTTTGACATTAGCTTTTATGATGTGGTAATGTTACCCTACTTGCATAATTCAAGGCTGTGAATTAAGAGGTGTGGCCCAGGCCCTTTTTGCTTTCTGGATTATGTTAAATCCCAAAAGCACAGAACTTACATGCTGAAGTTGGTGATGAAGGCGGTTTTAGGGAGTTCCACTTCAAAGAAGATTTCCTGGGAGAAGTTGGCCTTGTTAAGAGCCTTGGAGGTCATGACGGTGTGAGCGAAACGAGACATCACAGTGCAGCCCACTGTCACACTGTAGACCTCCACCTCCTGAAAGGGTGTGATGTACTTGTTTAATAAATTATACTCAAACATATGCACTAAATGAAGGATAATTACAGTAAACAAGCAGGACCAGTGACCAAAAGAAATGACAGCACCTTTGATGATTCCTTGACATGATGAGTAATATGCTGTATGGCGTTATAATATCTGTTGATCCACTAATCCTATCAATACATGTAAATAATTGGTGTAAAATGCAGTTTGTCATCTTTTCATGGTCATTAGAAATGAGCCATTTGGACATTCAGAGGCTCCATAACAAACGTGGAAACCCCACCATCTTCTACATCATTGATTCACCAGTAAAACCCATGGAGTTGGATCAATGACAGTGGATGGAGACACTTAGTTTACGTTCAGTTAATGTTATATTTTGCCAAAAAAGTCACTTTTTCTTCAGTTTTCTCTGTTTCTGATACAATAACCCTCAACTTTAATCTAAGTTTTTATGAACATCAGCATAATCAGTAAATTAACCCATAAAGACCCAGTGCTACTTTTGTGTCAGTTCCCAAATGAATTTTTCTCTATATTTAAATTTTCTTAAGCAATTTATCACCATTTATTGTAATATTATCTTCTTTATTTTGTGTTTTTTCAGTGAAAATCAGGAATTTTCCTACATTTAATTTTCTGATCATGTAGATGTCCTGAAAAGCTCAGAGTAAATTTGAGGGTTATTAAATCAGAAACAGAGAAAACTGAAGAAAAAATGTAAAACCTAGTGTCTCCATCCACTGTCATTAATCCAACTCCATTAGTTTTACTGGTGAATCAATGCTGCATAAGATGACAATGTTTCCACGTTCACTACAGAGCGTCTGAATGTCCAAATGGGTCATATCTGATGACCATGAAAAGTTGACAAACTGCATTTTGCACCAATTATTTACATGTATTGATAGGATTAATGGATAAACAGTTATTAAACAGTTGAAATCAGTAGATGATTTAGGTCACCAGTGGATGTTTGGGTCTTTATAGGTTAAATATAGGAAAATACCTGATATTCACTAAAAATCAACCCAAAATACAGAGGATAATGTCATAATAAATGATGATAAATCATTCATTCATTTTCTGAACCCACTTTATCCTCACTAGGGTCACTGAAGCCTATCTACGCTACTTATAGGCGAAGGTGGGGTACACCCTGGACACTTCGCCAGTTCATCACAGGGCTGACATATAGAGACAAACAATCACTCTCACACTTATGGGCAATTTAGATTAACCTGTCAGTGCATGTCTTTGGATGGTGGGAGGAGGCCAGAGTACCCAGAGAGAACCCACACAGACACAGGGAGAACATGCAAACTCCACACAGAAAAGTCCCACCCCCATCGACTGGTGTTGGAATTGAACCCAGGACCTTCTTGCTGTGAGGGATGAGTGCTAGCCACTGCACCATGTCACCCTAAATGGTGGTGATAAATCACTTAACAAAAGTTAAATATAGAGAAAAAAATTTTTTTTTTTTTTTTTGAACTGCCACAAAAGTAGCACTGGTCTTTATGGGTTAATGGCGTAAACAAAAGAAGTTCAACATTCTCTTAACTTAATGGAGCCTTTTGGGTTTCTCACACTGGCAAATGTAGCAAGAAATATAACGCAAGAGGATGAATCACTTCCAGTATGTTTACTGTTTCTTGTAAAGCAAAGAGAAAACAACTACATGCCAGTGGACACCAGGGAGGGGAGCGCACAACAGTGAGCATCTGGAAGTCATGGAGTTTATGGAAAATGTGGACAGAATTTGGTTAAACACTAACAATGCTGCCACTGTGAGATAGAAGCTATCAAAGCCATTGCCTGTGGATTCAGCTAATAGAAAAAGCCAAATCAAATTAATAGTTTTTTTGGATGTCAGTGTCAATATTATTGTTATCAGGTTCTTACATTTGCAGCGTTTGTGCTTCTTTTCTGTTGAAGAAGAAGAGACAAATGCAGAGACAGACAGTTAGTCAATCCACACAAAGAATGATCTACAGAACTGTAGATTTGTTTGAGTAGATCAAAATGAGTACCTTTATCGACTTGGTGCCCATCGCCCCTTTGTCCTCCTGGAAAGTAACAAAGGTAGTTATTTTATGGTAACTGACAAAAGAAATGCAAGATTAGAAAAAGATGTGCATGAATTCTAAAGAAGAGGCTCTGTATCTAATGAAGAAACAGCTACAGAAAGTCTAAACAGAGTTTGGTAAAGATGGGAAAAGTCAGCAAAGGCAACAGATGGAGAGGTGGTCTGAATTATAATGAAACTGTTGGTTAAACAGATGTAGGTGCGAAAGAGGAAGAGGAGCAGAAAGGATAGGAGATCATATGTCTGCCCTTTACCATGCAAAACAATGTTCAATGACACTAAAAATGGTAGTTCGCATCTAATTCAGAACAGGTGCTGCAAGATTTTAACATTTACTTTTTACCAAATCAATTCCTTTGAAAATGAAACTTTTCAGTTCTGTGTCCAGCAGATAATAACAACAATATGGAACATAGCAACAACTTTGCACAAACTAAGGTCCATTGAGACATGTCATAATTAATAAAGGCATTTTAAAATTATAAGAGAGGGCCTTGGTTTTTGTATTTTTTGTGCATTGACAGTCTTTTCACCAAAGAGCACCTCTTTTACTATTTTTCATTACTATTTTTCACTACTAATGCCTGGAGGTCCATGAAGCCTTCCTCTTTACCATTTGTTCAAGATAGCAACAACTTTAATAGTTTTAACATGATTTTCCTATTGTTCCAGAATATCTGGAGGGGATGACTTTTTAAACATTAATTGGAAAATATTGTTTTATCCAGTTTGCTGCTTGACAGTTCCACAAACAACACATGCCTCTGCAGTCACAGCTGTTTTAACCCATAAAGACCCAGTGTTACTTTTGTGTCACTTCCCAAATTGATTTTCTTTCTATATTTAACTTGTCTTAAGTGATTTATCACCATTTATTATAATATCTTTTGTGTTTTGTGTTTTTTCAGTAAATATCAGGTATTTTCCTATATTTAATTTACTAATCATATAGATCTTGATTGAAGCTCAGATTAAAGTTGATGGTTATTATATTAAAAACAGAGAAAACTGAAGAAAAAGTGACTCTTGCAGCAAAATTTATCATTAACTGAACATAAACTTGGCATCTCCATCCACTGTCATTGATCCAACTCCATGGGTTTTACTGGTGAATCAATGTTATGATGGTGTTTCCACGGTAATTGAGCCTCTGAACGTCCAAATGGGTTATAACTGATGACCATGAAAAGATGACAAACTGCATTTTACACTAATTATTTACATGGATTAATAGGATTAGTGGATCAACAGGTATTAAAGAGTTTAGATCAGTAGATGGTTTTAGTTAAAGGTGGATATTTGGGTCTTTATGGGTTAAAGCATGGTTTCTGATTCTTCTGGAGAACTGTGCATTCACTTTAACCCTTTCATGCATGAATAATGAGAACCTTAGTCAAGATATCTTTCCTGAGTGTTTTTATTCATCTTTAGGCATGAAAAAAACAATATGATCCTGTTTTTTTTTTTTTTGTTTTGTTTTGTTTTTTTTAAGGAGTTCCAAAAATGTCCACTCAGCCTAACACCATGCTTTTGATTTTTTAAACAAAGAAACATGTATTTAAAACTTAATATCAGGAAGTGATATGGAAAACTATGCAATTAAGACATTTTTATGCTGCTTATCAGATAATTTCCCACATTTTAAGATACTCTAATACTAGCTATTATTCACTTCATGGAGAGAAAATGCAAAAAAAAACAAAAACAAAAACAAAAACTCTTTTGTATGTTGATTTACACGAAAACATGTCACTGCAGATCAGGTTTATCAAGAACAGCATAGTTACAGTAACAGTATGAATTGCACTGTATGGGATGATGCATAAGCGTCCACTGTGTTGGCTGATATGCAACTATAACAACAAAACCCATGAATATACAAGGGAACAGCTGTCCACTAGAGTGACCACTGTGTATGAAAGGGTTAAAGTATCATAAAACTTACATCAAGTGTGACAATAAGTTTACATCTTCATAACCAGTAAATTTATCATGTATTTGTACACTATATAACTGAAATAACCACATGATCCCTTCTTCCGTGCCATCCTTTCATCTAAATCTGTTTTTCTGTCCAGCTACACCCACTCAACAGCTTTTGTTATGCATGACCTTACGCACTGAACAGAACTTCCTGTGCGCCCGAGGGCTCCTCATGGGAAAGGCTTAACTCTGACCTTAATTTCACTGTTTTTAACAATAAATAAACCTTCAATAAACACTGTAAAGTCTGTTCAACGGTGACGCATCAACTCAACGGAAAATGCATGGGAAAAAAACCATCAATTTGTTTGCATAAAAACACTCCAGTGTAAATGTTAGAGTTACCTGAGTTAGAGCATCTCTCCGGGAGATCAGCAGAGCTCCGTGGACCTGAGCTGAGAGCCACAGACACACACAAACCCACGGCAGTGCAGCTCTCCACATGGCATGCATCCTCCACCGTTCCCCTGGTATGGTCCAAAACAAATGTGAAAGGTATTCGAAGCATGTGGGGATCTAGTCTTCCCTGAGGAGCCTCTCTCCGCCCACTTTAGGGGCTTCAGAGGGAGGGACATTCTGCCACTGCTCCAACCGTGGAGCGTGGGAGTATCTGATGGGCAGTATGCGCCTTTTCCCGTAAAGTGGCGTGCGTAAAATGATAATGAAGGTGTGGAAGAATTCACAGATAGGTATTATGTTCATCCAGTCTGGACTTGCCCCCCTCAATGCTCCATTTGTACTTTTGGGTGTATTTAATGACACAGGCTTATACGAATACAGGTATTACAACTCCTGTCATGAACTTTTTTTATTTGTTTTTCACACGCTGGGATGCAAACAAGAGTGAAAGCAGTGAGCCTAAACCATTCATTAGACTAAATAACATGTAGTGCGTGTAAGTGGTGGCATTTCCTTTAGGAATAGCAGTAATTTGGGAAAGAAGATTTTCCATTGTGTTCCCAGATAGCAAATATTTTGGCAGTATTATGTCATACATTTAGCATTTTTGGCTTTCTTTTGGCATTATGAAAACCTTTAGGCTTAACTGTGGTATGATTAAGGTTATCCATAACAGATATGGAGGCACCAGCAGTATATGGCTGAGTTATGGCATATGTGTGGTTAACCAAAACACTGGGCAAAGAGCAGGATCAAGTACAGGGACGGTATGGCGTGTTTATGGCAAGCCAGAAGATTGACTAAAGAGCAGCAACATCTTATTCCATATATGGATGTTTTTTGGTTGTGTTTTGGTATTTTTCTGTAACAGTGGTGGCTGCTCGTCTTTCAGACAGGGGAAGCTCATTGTCGGCTTACATCCAAAAAAAAAAAAAAAAAAAATTGTCAAGTTATTTAAACATAATTTCGTCCCTCTGTTCCTTTTTAAGAAAAGGGTCAGTGACCTTATCGTTCACAGTAGGCGTCTTTTCCAGGGACTGGACCAGTGTCCTCTGAATATCCAGCAGAGCTATAGGCTGCTCAGATTGCCTTGGCCCATTGTGTTGTGGGTGTAAGACTTCAGCCTTTTTAAACAAGAGATGCTCCTTTCACTCCGACCTAGCCGACAGTTTGATTGATTTAACTATCTACAAAATGATATTAAACTCGAACAAGAAATGATTAAATTATGTAACTGAAACAAGAAAACGCTGAAATTATGTTAAATTGAAACAAGGAAGTCCAATGAGTGTGTTTTATTTACAGTGCAAGAAATGAACGAGTAATTTCGTAGTGGTTTCTCTCGATTTCACAGCAGAATGTGGAACGGTATTAAACTGAACTGTGTCAGTGAAGGAGGAGATCTGAAAACAGCTGTCAATCAAACGGGATTCAGCCTTTCAACTGATCCTCCAATCAGCACGTGGGATTCTGGCGTCCAACCCAGCCGAGCTCCGCCCACAGCTCCATTCACCCCCAGAGATGCCCGGCGTCTGGGGGCGGGACAACATTGTATCATTTATCCAATTACCGTCCAGTTTTGAGGCAATAAAAAAACTGTTCCACTCAGTCCCATTGAAGCCCAGAGACGCCCGCAGTCTACGGACAAATGCACTGAGCAGAGATCGAATGAGAAAACAGAGACACGGGAATGGAGGAGGAGTGAACAACATCACGTCCATTGATTTGTGTTGAAGCTGATTCTGAACGAACTCATCTGTGAGATGAACGTGTTCTAACACATTTGTAGTCAATAAAATGTCAACACAACCGAACAGATTTAACCATTTAATTTTCGTAATTTTAGGGGAAGCCGGGCTTCCCTTGCAGTCTATGAGAAATCGCCACTGTTCTGTAAAGCCAAAACACTGAGCAAAGAGTGGGAATTTCTACCCAGAAGAAAACCCCACTTCATTTTAAAGCATGATCAACACAAATTTTGGGTGAATTTTGGCCCTATTTTGGCCTCTCTTTGGGTCAGTTTTGGCTACTTTTTGGCTGGATTGTGGGGATTTGGGGCTTTTCTGGGACAATTATGGCTATATTTTGGAAGTCCGCAATTAGTTTTGGGTGACTTTTGGCTTCCTTCTGGTTTGATTTTGGCTTGCCTATTTTGGGACATTTAGGGCCCATACATTCGCCCAGAACTTTGCCAAAATGGCATGCCAGTTTTGGGCCAGATTTAAGCCATAATGATTTTGCTGTCCAGGTTGTTTAGTTTGTGTCATCTGGATTATAAATGAATCAACTGCCTTTAGTCTCTATTTGGGTCAGTTTTAGGAACTTTTTGGCTGGATTGTGGGGCTCTTCTGCGGAAATTATGGCTATATTTTGGAAGTCCACAATTAGTTTTGGGTGAATTTTGGCCCTATTTTGACCTCTCTTTGGATCAGTTTTGGCCACTTTTTGGCTGGATTTTGGGGATTTGGGGCTTTTCTGGGACAATTATGGCTATATTTTGGAAGTCTGCAGTTAGTTTTGGGTGAATTTTGGCTTCCTTCTGGTTTGATTTTGGCTTACCTATTTTGGGCCATTTAGGGTCCATACATCCGCCCAGAACTTTGCCAAAATGTCATGCCAGTTTTGGGCCAGATTTAAGCCATAATAATTTTGCTATCTGGGTTTCTAAATGGTCCCTATGAATGAGAGCTGCACTGCTTGGAAATAATTATGATCAACAACCTCTCCAGGCAGATAAAGAGACAGTGAACGCAACTCGAAATATCCTCCTGAGACCCAGCAATGCAGTGGACAAGAGTTTCACAGCTTTACTGAAAAAAAAAGTCCACTGAAAAGGACATTATTTAAAAATTTCAACCAAAAAAAATTATCTGGAAAAACTGTAGTATCATACCGTTTCAAATTAAGGCAATTATTTAATGTAAAGTGTGAAAACTGTTTACTTACTGGGGTCTCAGGAGGATATAGAAGTCATAAGGCTCATTAAGATGTCTCCCTCAATTTGCAGACACACATTTAAGCTTTCCATGTAGTTGAACAATACAAATGAACACTGAATTGTTCTGTAGTATTCCTGTTTTTACGATATTACTTGTTTTTATAGTCAAACAGATGAAACTTTGACTAGGATTCCATATCAGGGGCTACATTCAGCCCAATATGATCTCCAGTGGGCCAGACCAGTAAAATATTAGCAGAAAAAACAATAAATAATATCAACTCCAAACTTTTCTCTAAAGGTATGAGTGAAAGTAGTTAAATTACATTATGAAAATGTTTACATCTACAAAGAGCACCAAAACAAAATGTGAAAAACATGAACAACCTGAAATGTCTTCAGAAAAATAAGTGGAATTTTAACAATATTATGCCTCAGCTTATCATTTACACATGTGCATTATAACTTACAGATCACACTGGATCTACAAATACACAAAATATTTATTCACTGGTATGATATTATTAAAAATGTAGTTACTTTTCTTAAGACATTTCAGGTTGTTCATACTTGTTCAGGTTATTAAAATTTTTTTGTGAGTAGTTTGCAAATATAAACATTTTCATGTCATTTCACTTTTTTTTACACTTAAACAAAGACAAAATTTGGAGTTGGTGTTTTTCTAGGTTATTATGACAGTATTTTACTGGTCTCACCCATTTGAGATCAAATTGGACTGTATGTGACCCCTGAGCTAAAACAATTTTGACACCCTTGACTGTTGATATCTCAGTGAATTTTTTTTTGCATTTCACAAATTTATTCCCCAGGCCAGATTGGACCCTTTAGAGGGCTCGTTTTGGCCCATGGGCCGTACATTTGACACCCCATATGCAAAAAACATATTTATTTTTAATTATTTTGACAGATATAAAGCACAGTCTTGGTAGGAGCTGTCACTTTTTCAATAAAATTTTCCATAAAAACATTTTGCTGGTGTTTGTCCAAAGAATGTGAGTTCCCTTATATTTTGAGCAACAAAGGGTTTCAATCCCAGTGTTTTATGGTTGTACAGTTTATTTATTAACAGTGACAGTTCCTGCAGTATGGACATTGCAGTTGACCATATTGTGATTTATATAACGTTTTCATTAATTGTTCAGTCCGTACAATGTTATGACATAAGCCCACCTATCATCATGAACTGTATGACACTGGACTATTCAGAGTCTGTACAGAATTCCTAAACAGATTTTAGCTGATTTACTTTATCAGTGTGAGTCTGATGATATCTTATTGTCTGCATCTTCCTTTGTCTTTAATTACACAGTTTTGAAAAGGCCTGACACAATGTAATCAGTTGCATCTCCATCGATGAGGCCTGTGCCGTTAGTGTGAATGAACCAGCAGGGAATGTTTTCTCCATTCTTCTCGTCTCTCCTGAAGTCACGTTGCCAGCCTCTGTGGATCAACAGGAAAAACCATCATATGAATGTCTCCATGCAGAATATGTGTTTCTGTGCAGACGTTGAACTGAGTCTTACCTGGTCACATTGAGCTCCTGGCCTTTCACATACATGGTGGCATCTGGTTTCTCTGGGACTTCTCCTGGACGCAGATCTGTGACTTCATATTCAATTCCATGGTAGAACTGACCTGGAGGATGACACATGATCGTAAGTGAACAAACATCTTTAAAAGAACCAGTTGTTTCAGATATTTAATATCTATTCACTCTGGTCTGGTCTTAGACTACGTTCATACAGCAGGTCTTAATGCACAATTCAGACTTTTGGTGAAATCCGATTTTTTTGTGTGCTTGTTCATATTACACAACAAATGCGACTTCTATCAGTTTTGAGTATGAACTGAATACAACCCTGAAGTGACCCGCATGCGCAAAAGAGGTCCTGATGTAATATGTGACCACATTTATGGAAGTAAGCATGTTTTTCTCACCGGTCCTCCTCGTGGGATGCAGAATTGTGACATTTGTTGCATTTTAACATCGTAAAGGTCGGATAAATGTGACCCGGCCTTTCAGACTGAAGTCGCATTGCAAAATTAAATAAAAAAATTCAGGACCACATGTGAAAGTGGTCTGGGTGGGATTAGAAAAAATTGGATTTTTGCTGTTTATACTGTCTTTAATAGATTGGATAAAGGTCACATATGGGCAAAAAAATCGGATTTTGGCCACATTTGCCTGCAGTCTGAACGTAGCCATAGATGTTTAATCCATCTACTAATATAAACTAAACATGCTGTTTTGAATTATAAACAATTGAGACCTCATGCTGAGATATACATACAGTACTTTTTTTTTTTAATCTTTAAAGTCTTTATCTTAAAGTTGCCCCAGCAAAGCATTCAACACACACATATATACACATTGTTACAACAAAATTAAGAACATAATGTCGTTAATAAAAAAGTCAAGGGATATTCCGTACATACCTTCATCAAGGCCTGTTTTTTTATTTATTTATTTATTTGTTTTTTCATTAGCAGGACTGTGCAAAAACCCCTGCAATAATTTTCATGAGATTTTGACAGAACTGCTAGGATCCCCAAAACCTTTTGGCCTCTTAATCAGCAACTTTAACAGACCTCTTAAAAATGTATTTAATATCCCTTTTCAGCATTTGTTCATCTTTCATTTATTTTTATTGTTTGTGCTGATGAAATACAACTGTAAATGTAAAAAATGAAGATAATGAAGTGTAACTTCATTATCTTACTACCTCCATTCCGTCTAACTACACCTGTCGCCTAATTCTGAATCCTGCTATAAAGTCAGGAAGAGGCTGTGTGAGTGTGGTGATCAGTGTCTGAATGTCCAGGTGTGGATGCGAGACAAGAGTCGTTCAGGGACATCCGTACGGCACAGAATCACAACACACTTACACAGAACTCCGGAGGCTCTGACAGATTAGTTTCAGCTTTTGTACTGGTTTTACCATGTGGGAAAGCCTTGCCAAAAAATCAATACCCATTTTTTTCCTGCCATCATTCAGTCCTTTTTAGCCCTGAAGTATCTTAAACCTACCAGAGTTCTTCAACAAAAGGGACAATTCTGAAGCCTGTGTTGTTGTGTCGCTGTGGTGTTTTAACACATCATTTCAGATTCAAACCAAAAGACAAATTGATTGATCAAGGCAGTGATTTTACGAAGAAAAATCACTATCCCTGTGTATGTCCAGTGATTCTGAATAGAATTATTAAAAGGGCTCAGTTCTTTCTATGAAAATGAATGAGGTTTTGGTAGAATTTTACTGAAGGGCAGGTGAGATGAAAACCAGTAGAGGCAGTAATATTAATTTTTTTTATACAAATTTCACGTCAGAGTTGTGTTAGATATTCAATTCTGCTTTGTAAGGTTTTGAAATGGACATGACAAGTTGAGTTTCATCATAATTACATTATATAATAACTACATTTACAGCTCAAAAAACATGTTTACTGTTTAGAAACTCTGTGTGTCTAAGTTTATCGAGTGTTGTACCTAATAGACCGTGAACGTTAGGGGTCATAAGGTGGCTGTCCAAGGTGTAGAAACCCAGGTAGTCTCTGTGGTACGGGTGCTTCTCCCACACTTTATGAAGTAAGATCAGAAACTTGACAGAATCTCTTAGAGTCACCAGTAGGCTGTGACCTTTAGTTACGAGGAAATCCACACTAGGAGGGAAGACAAAAACACAGAGGGACATTTTGATAATGTTAGGGAGAGAATAGAGTAGAGAATGAGGATGGAAACTGGTGAGGTGGTAAAAAAAAAAAAAAAAATACATCACACTTATATAGTGCTTTTTTGGACACTCAAAGACGCTCCACAAACAAACAAAACAAAAAGAACAGAGAGAAAAAAAGAGGCTTAAGAAAATGCAAGTTTGAACAGGTGAGTTTTGAGCAGTGATTTGAAGTTTTGTATTGAGTCTGAGTTCCTGATGTTTTGTGGGAATGATACACTCTTAAGCTTCAGTTTATATTACTAGCAGTATTGTACCCGTGGTGCCATTGTACGATAGCACGATAAGTAGAACTTGTCTGCCATCACTATCCATTTAATCATGCATTGTGCAGGTCATAATTTCAGCCAACATGTGATGCATGAAGGAAAAAGCATATATTTGTTTGGCCTGTCAGGCATGATTAAATTCATACAGCTGTAGTGAACTGCAGCCTTCACATTGTAGCGTCGTCTGTTAGCAGTAAAAATTTCGTGAACAGCCGCATAACCACTTCTGAAAATGGAGTATGGCAGCAGGGATAAAGAATTCAAAGAAGAGAGAGGCTAAAATCGCCCAGCATACCTCACAACATTTGAATACAGACATAAAATTGTGCCTAGTAGATAGTCAGGTAATGTTTCTATTCATTTGGTGAGTTTGGTGGTGATTGGGCCTGTGAAGGCTGAGGAAAATCCGTACAAACTGCAACATCGATTGATCGGACACAGAACATGCATTATAAAGTATGAGTCATGTGTTTTAAATCTCTTCTTAAAACTCATCTGTTCTCTTTGGCTTTTTAACACTGTTGTAATGTTGACATTTTGTTTCTGTTTTTATATTTTTAACTTGTTTATTTACTTGTTTTTATTGTTTCTCAATTACTTTTATTAATATTTTATTGTGCTTTTAGTCTTCTGTACAGCACTTTGGTCCACTGTGGTTGTTTTAAAGTGCTTTATAAATAAAGTTGGATTGGATATGTGGATCATTATAATATAACTAGCTCTAGATGTGGTCGTTTTTACGCTGTTATGTATTCATGCATGTTGTACTGCATTTGTCCAGCAGTCACCGCCAAACCGTTATGAGTACAGCAACGTGATTGTAAGGCTATTGTACTCCAAAATTACTAATATCTCCTAAAATATTGGTCCTATCAACTTGCCGTTTTCACTAGTCTGTTCCTTGACCAAAAATACATAAGCATGCCAAACTGCAACAGTCAGCTCTTTCCGGATTTTATGTGATTTTGTGTGTACACATACATGCACCCACACAGTTATCACTTGGCTTTTATAATGTAGATGTTTTTGTAGGACCCATACTCACTTTGGTCCTTTGAGGGAAGCTGTATCAGACCACAGCAGC